>NW_026612550.1:0-17435 GCF_029931775.1 Euleptes europaea | reverse complement strand
GTAAACATAACATTCTTCCCCCAACACTTTTTAGGTCTTGCTGGAATGCCACGACGGTACTCAGACTACCCAGACGCCTACACACTATGGAACACTGTCTCATCAATTGGATCACTAACATCACTTGTTGCCGTCATCATAATAATATATATTATCTGAGAGGCATTTTCTGCCAAACGGACCCCAAATAACACAGAACTAACACACGTCAACCTAGAGTGACTCCACGGCTGCCCGCCCCCATACCACACGTATGAAGAACCAGCCTTTGTCCAATCTTAACCTGCCAAGAGACGAGGGACTCGAACCCCCACCTTTTAGTTTCAAGCTAAACGTACGCCCACTGCGTACCCCTCTCTTATCAAACACGAGCCTCTAGTAAATTATTACATAGCACTGTCAGGGCTAAATTACAGTCTAACCCCTGTGAGACTCAATGGCACAACCTGCCCAACTAGGATTCCAAGACGCAGCATCCCCCATCATAGAAGAGCTCCTCCACTTCCACGACCACGCACTTATAATCGTATTCCTTATCAGCGCCTTCGTCCTATATATTATCTCTCTTATAATAACAACCACACTAACGCACACTAACACAATAGATGCCCAAGCAGTTGAAATAATCTGAACAGTCCTGCCGTCTATCATTCTAATCATAATTGCACTGCCGTCCTTACGAATCCTGTACCTAATAGATGAGATTAACAACCCACACCTAACAATTAAGGCCCTTGGACACCAATGATATTGAAGCTACGAATACACAGACTATGAAAACCTAACATTTGACTCCTATATGACCCCAACAACAGACCTGTGATCAGGGGCCATTCGACTACTAGAGACAGACCACCGAATAGTTGTACCCGTAGAGTCCCCGATCCGCATGTTAATTTCAGCCGAAGACGTCCTTCACTCTTGAGCCGTCCCCTCACTAGGCATTAAAACCGATGCAATCCCTGGGCGACTAAACCAGACAACATTTACTACAGCTTCCCCAGGCCTATTTTACGGCCAGTGCTCAGAAATCTGCGGGTCAAACCACAGCTTTATGCCCATTGTAGTAGAAGCCACCACCCTAGACAACTTCGAATTATGGTCTAACATGATACTTCAATCTTTAAGAAGCTTTACATAATAGCATTGGCCTTTTAAGCCAAAGATTGGAACAATAACCACTTAAAGACGTGCCCCAACTAAACCCCGCTCCGTGACTTATAATTATGTTAACCGTATGGTTTATCACCCTCCTTATAATAAAACCAAAGCTGTTAAAACACCAGATAGCCAACCAACCAACTACAAAACCCCTAAGCACCCAGCCCCCATGCTGATCCTGATTATGATGTTAAACCTATTCGACCAATTCGCAACCCCACAGATAATAGGAGTCCCATTAATCCTGCTTGCCCTACTGGCCCCAACAACACTATTTCACTCACAAACACATCTAATACCAAGCCGCACATGGGCACTAAAACTATGACTAATAAAAACCGCCACAAAACAACTAATATCCCCAATCAGTAAGACAGGACACCCCTGAGCACTGCTTCTATTAACAATTTTGTTATACCTATTAACAATCAACCTGCTAGGGCTATTACCATACACATTTACCCCCACCACACAACTATCCATAAACATAAGCCTGGCCCTACCAATATGACTATTTACAGTACTTGTTGGGCTTTGAAACCAGCCCACCGCCTCCATCGGACACCTACTACCCATGGGCACACCCACCCCGCTAGTTCCAATTTTAGTAATTATCGAAACAGCTAGCCTATTAATTCGACCCCTAGCCCTGGGGGTGCGTCTTACTGCAAACCTAACTGCAGGACACCTGTTAATCCAACTTATCTCAACAGCCACACTTGTATTAATGCCATTAATACCATCAGTATCAGTGCTAACCTCAGTCACCCTCCTATTGTTAACCGCCCTAGAAGTCGCTGTTGCAATGATCCAAGCATATGTATTCGTACTATTATTAAGTCTCTACCTACAAGAAAACGTTTAATGACCCACCAAGCCCACAGCTTCCACATAGTAGACCAAAGCCCATGGCCCCTAACAGGGGCCATTGCAGCCTTATTAATAACCTCTGGGCTCGCAATATGGTTCCACTTTGGCTCAAATACATTAATAACCATCGGCCTTACCACTATACTATTAACAATACTGCAATGATGACGAGATGTTGTTCGGGAAGGAACCTACCAAGGCCACCACACCCACCAAGTTCAACAGGGACTTCGTTATGGCATAATTTTATTCATTGCCTCAGAGGTTTTCTTTTTCATCGGGTTCTTTTGAGCATTCTATCACTCAAGCCTTGCACCTACACCAGAGCTTGGAGGTTGTTGACCCCCAAGCGGAATTACTCCCCTAAACCCGTTTGAAGTTCCCCTACTTAATACCGCAGTACTACTGGCATCAGGTGTTACAGTAACCTGAGCCCACCATTCAATCATAGGAGGAGAACGAAAAGAGGCCATACAGGCCCTAGTGCTTACAATCATACTGGGGGCCTACTTTACACTACTACAGGCTATAGAATATCTGGAGGCCTCTTTCACAGTAGCAGACGGAGCCTATGGCACCACCTTTTTTGTGGCCACTGGCTTCCACGGACTACATGTAATCATTGGGACTAGCTTCCTAGTAGTCTGCCTGCTACGCCAAATAAAATTCCACTTCACCACTGACCACCACTTTGGATTCGAAGCGGCCGCATGATACTGACACTTTGTAGACGTTGTTTGACTCTTCCTTTACATCTCAATCTATTGATGAGGTTCATAACTTCCTTAGTATTTAAAAGTACAGGTGACTTCCACTCACAAAGCCTTAGCTCATAATTAACCCTAAGAGGAAGTAATAAACATTATAATAGTAACTCTAATATCCACCGCACTAACCGCCGCCCTAATCATCATTAGCTTTTGACTACCACAAGCCACCCCTGACACAGAAAAATTGTCCCCATACGAATGCGGCTTTGACCCAGTCGGTTCAGCACGACTACCTTTCTCATTGCGATTTTTTCTAGTCGCTATCTTATTCCTACTTTTTGACCTAGAAATCGCCCTACTCCTACCAACCCCGTGAGCTATTAACTTACCCTCCCCCAATTCAACCCTTATATGAACTACAACAATTATCACCCTACTAGCCCTGGGCCTAGTCTATGAGTGATCCCAAGGAGGACTAGAATGAGCAGAATATAGAGGCTAATCTAAAGCAAGATCACTAATTTCGACTTAGTACATCCCAAAATAATGGGGCCACTAACTATGCTACCTCAACACCTACTGATACTAGCCATCTTTACCCTAAGCCTTATAGGACTAGCACTCCACCGTAAACATCTTGTATCTGCCCTTCTATGCATCGAGGGCCTGCTTTTAAGCCTATTTATTGGACTTAGTGCTATCTCCTTAACCCAACACCTGTCAACCACTGCCACCCTTCCAATTACCCTCTTGACCATGTCCGCATGTGAGGCAGGAGCAGGACTGGCCCTATTAGCTGCATCCTCCCGCACTCACGCAACAGACCACCTAAAAACCATAAGCCTATTAAAATGCTAAAACTAACCATAGCAACAGTAATACTAGTCCCAACCGCCCTTTTAGCCCCAACTAAATACACCTTCCACATTTATACGGCCCTATCTATAACAACAACACTCCTATTAATAGGACAATTAAACGCCCCCACACTAACAAAAATCTGACATGTCAACACATGGATAACACTCGACCAATTCTCAACCCCCCTGACTATTCTTTCATCCTGATTGCTCCCACTTATAGTAGTAGCAAGCCAAAGCCACATGGCCAAAGAGCCTCAGTCCCGACAACGCCTGTTCTTATCAACCTGTGCTCTGCTACAAACCACCCTAATTCTAACATTCGCCTCAAACAACTTAATACTATTCTACCTGTTATTTGAAGCAACACTAATCCCAACACTAATCCTTATCACGCGTTGGGGCAGCCAAACAGAGCGACTCGCCGCAGGCACTTATTTCCTGTTCTATACACTATCCGGCTCACTCCCACTATTAGTAATAATTTTATATTCATACACCCACAACTACCACACAACACCACTAATAATGTCAATAAAGCACCCAGAAATACTAATAACATGAACCAACTCACTAGTATGACTATCATGTCTTCTAGCATTTATAGTAAAAATACCCCTATACTCCATGCACTTATGACTACCAAAAGCACACGTTGAGGCCCCAATCGCTGGATCAATAATCCTGGCCGCCGTACTTCTTAAACTGGGAGGATACGGCATCATCCGAATCACCCCAATCCTAAACCCAACAACACAAACTATGTGCTACCCCCTCATTATTCTAGCCCTCTGGGGAATAATTATAACCAGCCTCATTTGCCTACGTCAAACAGACTTAAAATCCATCATTGCCTACTCCTCAGTAAGCCACATAGGCCTTGTAACTGCAGGAGCCCTAATTCAGACCCCATGAAGTATCTCAGGAACAATAATTCTAATGGTCGCCCACGGATTAGCCTCTTCTATACTATTTTGCCTAGCCAACACAAACTATGAACGAACCCACACTCGAACTTTATTAATAACACGGGGCCTTCAACTCACCCTCCCACTTATAGCCACATGATGACTTATGGCAAACTTAGCCAACATGGCCCTACCCCCTACAATCAACCTGATGGGGGAATTAATAATCATTACTTCTGCTATAAACTGAGCCACCATAACAATCATCTTAACAGGCCTAACGACGCTATTAACCGCCCTATACTCCCTATATGTCTTCATTATAACGCAACGAAACAAAACACCAACAAATACCTCCCACCCACCCTCAAACACCCGAGAACACCTATTAATAGCCCTTCACCTCATCCCTATGGCACTATTAATTATAAACCCAAAACTAATCCTGTAGCACCCAGAAGTAGGCATAGTTTGATCAAAACACTAAGCTGTGGACTTAACAACAGGGGCACCCCGCCCCTTGCATACCGAGAGGGACGACACAAATTGGAACTGCTAATTCAAATTACCGAAGTTAAATTCTCCGGACCACTCCACATTATAACCCAAGACTTTCAAAGGATATTAGACCTTCCTTTAATCTTAGGCATTAACACTACTTGGTGCAACTCCAAGTGAAAGTACATGACCTCCATACTATTCTACTCAACCATAATTTCAACCCTGCTAGTCCTTATTGCCCCTATTATTACCTCTATGTTTATTACACAAGCCTCGGGCTACTTCACACAAACTACTAAACTTGCCTGCCTGACAAGCCTAATTCCAACCAATATTTTTATCAACTACGGAATACAAACAACTATAACCAACGCTACCTGACTACAAACGTCCTTCAACATTAATATCAGCTTCCTATTTGATATTTACTCTACCACGTTTATAACAACAGCCCTATTTATCACCTGGGCCATCCTGGAGTTCTCAGATTGATATATAAAACTAGACCCGAACAAAAACAAATTTATAAAATACTTAATACTATTCCTCCTAGCCATAATAACCATAACAACAGCAAACAGCCTATTACAACTATTTGTTGGCTGGGAAGGGGTAGGCATCATATCCTTCTTACTAATCGGGTGGTGGCACGGGCGCACCAATGCAAACACATCCGCCCTACAAGCTGTTATATACAACCGAATCGGAGACATTGGACTAATCCTGTCTTTAGCTTGATTCGCAATACACTACAACACATGGGACGTACAACAAACATTCTCACATACGACCCCCCCCACCCTGCCACTACTAGGCCTAGTCTTAGCAGCCATGGGAAAATCCGCCCAATTTGGGCTACACCCATGGCTGCCAGCAGCCATAGAAGGCCCAACCCCAGTATCAGCACTACTTCACTCTAGCACAATAGTCGTTGCCGGAATTTTTCTACTGGCCCGGCTATTCCCAATAATACAAAACAGCCAGGCCACAACTACCCTCTGCCTATGCCTAGGAGCAATAACTACAACCTTTGCAGCACTCTGTGCCCTCACACAAAACGATATCAAAAAGATCATTGCCTTCTCCACCTCAAGCCAGCTCGGCCTAATAATACTAACACTAGGACTAAACCAGCCACAGTTAACATACCTACACATCACCACACACGCCTTTTTCAAGGCCATACTATTCCTATGCGCAGGTTCAGTAATTCATAATCTCGGGGACGAACAAGACATCCGAAAAATAGGAAGCACCCAAAAAACAATACCGCTAACCACAACCTGTATAACTATCGGCAACCTAGCCCTAACAGGGGCCCCCTTCCTAGCTGGATTTTACACTAAAGACGTAATCATTGAAACAATAAACACATCACACTTAAACGCCTGAGCCCTATCAACCACTATTATTGCTACCGCCCTTACAGCCGCCTACAGCCTACGCCTAACCTTTTATGTCCAAACAAATAAGCCTCGATACAACACAACTACAACCCCAGCAGAAACAAACCCAAGCCAGACTCGACCCCTAGTACGACTCGCCATAGGAAGTATTATATCTGGCCTATTTGTGGCCACAACAATACTACCAACCCCACCCCAAACAATAACAATGGGCCCAATTACAAAACTAGCCGCCACAATTATCACGCTAGTAGGCCTGCTATGTGCTATAGATATCACCATACAAACATCCAACCTATTAAAACCAAAACAAAGTACACCAAGTACATCCTCAACACAACTGGGGTTCTTTAACACCCTTGCACACCGAGCCCAACCAAAATACAACATACAATTCGGACAAAACACCGCTATGCACTTAAATGACCTTATCTGATATGAGGCCATCGCCCCAAAAACAGCCATATTAATTAACACCGCCCTAGCTAAAAAACTGTCCAAATCACACACCGGACACATCAAAACATACCTAGTCATACTTATTGCCACTCTAGCCGCCGCAATTACCACATACTACTAAACCGCACGTAGCCCCCCAAAACTCGACCCTCGAGTTAACTCAAGGACAACAAACAGGGCCACCATTAAACTCCCCCCACACAACAATAATAACGGCCCGCCCAAAGAATATATCAATGCAACACCACTAAAATCAGTCCGAGTACCCTCAAAACCAAAATCGTCCCCACCAGACGCCCCACACCCATCAATAGACAACCCTCCAAAGTACCAAACTAAAAACAAAACTAATATAAAATACCCAAACACATAATACAAAACAGAGTAATCCAACCACACCTCAGGATATTGGTCTGCTGAAAGTGCCACAGAATAAGCAAAGACTACCAATATCCCACCTAAATAAATTAAAAATAACACCAATGCAATAAAGGACCCACCAAAAATAACTAACACCACACTACCACCCAACGCAGACACTACAAGTCCCATCGCCCCAAAAACAGGAGAAGGATTTGACGCTACACCAATAAACCCCAACACCATACACAACACAGTAAAAAAAACAAAGTACGACATAATTTTCATTTGGCCATGCCAAAACCTGTGATACGAAAAACCACCGTTGTTATTCAACTATAAAAACCAATAATGACCCCAATCCGAAAAACACACCCAATAATCAAAATAATAAACAACTCATTTATTGACCTCCCCACACCATCAAACATCTCCGCTTGATGAAACTTTGGGTCCTTGTTAGGGCTGTGCCTACTAATCCAAATCTCCACCGGCCTATTCTTGGCCATGCACTACACCGCAGACACCTCCACAGCATTCTCATCAATCGCCCACATCTGTCGTGACGTACAACACGGCTGACTAATCCGAAACATCCACGCCAACGGCGCCTCCATATTTTTTATCTGCCTTTATATACACATCGGGCGAGGCCTATACTACGGCTCATACTTATACAAAGAGACCTGAAACATCGGCGTGGCCCTACTATTCCTAGTAATAGCAACCGCGTTCGTGGGCTATGTCCTGCCATGGGGACAGATATCATTCTGAGGGGCTACCGTAATCACAAACCTACTATCAGCAGTTCCATATATAGGAAACACCCTAGTAGAGTGAATTTGAGGCGGGTTCGCCGTAGATAACGCAACACTAACACGATTTTTCACTTTCCACTTCCTACTGCCATTCATCATCTCAGCCACTGCAATCCTACACATACTATTCCTACACGAAACGGGATCAAACAACCCAACAGGGGTAAACTCAAACTCAGATAAAATTCCGTTCCACCCATACTTTTCAACTAAAGACCTGCTAGGGGCAGCCCTTATAATAATAACACTACTGTACCTATCCCTTTTCTCCCCACAACTGCTTGGGGACCCAGAAAACTTTACCCCAGCAAACCCCCTAATAACCCCACCACACATCAAACCAGAATGGTACTTCCTATTCGCCTACGCCATCCTACGTTCCATCCCAAACAAACTTGGAGGAGTACTTGCCCTAATAATATCCATTATAATCCTACTGCTAATCCCACTTACACACAACTCAAAACAACGAACAAGCACATTCCGACCACTATCACAACTAACATTTTGAACCATAATCGCCACTATCGCTATCCTAACCTGAATCGGAGGACAACCAGTCGAAGACCCATTTATCATAATCGGACAACTAGCTTCCGTCCTATACTTCACAACAATCCTACTATTAAGCCCCACAATCAATAAACTAGAGAATAAACTAATAAACTGATAACCCCACCAGCCCTTGTAGCTTAAACCACACTTAAAGCACTGACCTTGTAAGTCAAAGATTGGAACGCATTACAACCCTGGGGCACTACTCACACCCCCACATACAAAAAAGACTCAACTCTTAACTCTAGTCCCCAAAACTAGTGTTTTCACTTAAACTATTTTCTGAGACCACCCCACCCAAATAGGCTTCACCCCCACACGGGGGTGGAGCCTATATGGCCACTTAACAACCTTATAAACTCCAAGGCCTCCGCCCGCAGTATATCAAAAAAAAGACTCAACTCTTAACTCTAGTCCCCAAAACTAGTGTTTTCACTTAAACTATTTTCTAAGACCACCCCACCCAAATAGGCTTCACCCCCACACGGGGGTGGAGCCTATATGGCCACTTAACAACCTTATAAACTCCAAGGCCTCCGCCCGCAGTATATCAAAAAAAAGACTCAACTCTTAACTCTAGTCCCCAAAACTAGTGTTTTCACTTAAACTATTTTCTAAGACCACCCCACCCAAATAGGCTTCACCCCCACACGGGGGTGGAGCCTATATGGCCACTTAACAACCTTATAAACTCCAAGGCCTCCGCCCGCAGTATATCAAAAAAAGACTCAACTCTTAACTCTAGTCCCCAAAACTAGTGTTTTCACTTAAACTATTTTCTGAGACCACCCCACCCAAATAGGCTTCACCCCCACACGGGGGTGGAGCCTATATGGCCACTTAACAACCTTATAAACTCCAAGGCCTCCGCCCGCAGTATATCAAAAAAAAGACTCAACTCTTAACTCTAGTCCCCAAAACTAGTGTTTTCACTTAAACTATTTTCTGAGACCACCCCACCCAAATAGGCTTCACCCCCACACGGGGGTGGAGCCTATATGGCCATTTAACAACCTTATAAACTCCAGGACCTCCATTAGTGTCTAGGGTTATGGGGGGTCCCCCTTTACATACTATGTATAATCAACATACATTTATTTGCCCCATGAATATTGTCCCAGTACATATTATTATTAATTTTACATAATACATACTATGTATAATCAACATACATCTATCTGCCCCATGAATATTGTCCCAGTACATCCTATCATTGATTTTACATAGTACATATCATCAAATAAGCGTGGATTAATAAATCCATGTATTTAAGACATATTGATTCTTTACCGGACATATCCCGAGAGATCATCAATCCTTGTATTCGCACACCAGGTGCCCAGTCTCGTAGTCCATGAAATGTAGACTAACACACAGTGCCCTTTCCAAGGCCTCTGGTTCTGTGAGGTCAAGTCCATTAATCGCTGACGTATCACTCGTGCCTTTTAAGAGGCCTTTGGTTGCTAGGATTAGTTACACGTCTCCTCATACTCATAGCATCCCTGTGCTGTCATGCGGCTGGTATTTTTATTTTTAGGGTGGTATATCACAACCTCATTTCCAGTGGCTGTCAACTAACAACTCTGCTGAACCTACGGTGCAAGATGGCCCACGATCCCACAAGCCCACCCAGGGGTAAATTATTCATGCTCGAAGGACATATAATTATTTACTAGACTAAAAACCAATGAATAAACACGACACCTATACCTATACCTATACCTATACCTACACCTACACCTACACCTACACCCATACCCACACCCATACCCATACCCATACCCACACCCATACCCATACCCATACCCATACCCATACCCACCCACACACACACACACACACACACACACACACACGCCCCCCATACACCCACATACACCCACACACACCCACGCCCCGAACACGCCCATACTCACACGGCTACCTCCGGCAAACCCCCCTTACCCCCCACTAAGAATTTTTCCCTGCAATTAAAGTGCTTCTCGCCAAACCCCTAAAACGAGATTTAATTGCAAAAATTTTTTCTTAGTTGCGATCCAAGACTTGCCATAATACCACAAGAACAAAAATCGCAGCTCCCCACACACAAAATAAAACCCCAAAATGTATATATATATATATATATATATATATATATATTACACACACTAAACCACACAACGGCAACTCCGTTACTGTAGCTTAAATAATACTAAAGCACGGCCCTGAAGTTGCCGTTATGGATCCTAGTAATTTCCCGGAAACACACCGTTTTGGTCCTAAACTTATTATTATTTTTAACTCGAATTACACATGCAAGCCTCCACACCCCTGTGCAAACCCCCACACAGTGCCTACCCACTAGGCCAGGAGCAGGTATCAGGCACACCACACTATTTAGCCCCAGACACCTAGCACCGCCACACCCACACGGGGCCCAGCAGTGATAAACATTAATGTATAAGCCATAAAGCTTGACTTAGCCACAGTTAAACCAGACGGGGCGGTAAATTTCGTGCCAGCCACCGCGGTTATACGAAAGCCCCAAAATAATAATACTCGGCGTAAAAAGTGACTAGACCCCTAAAACTTAATAAAAGAAGGCTGAGCTGCACCTACGTTGTAAAATACTAACCAATGCAAAAACAACTCCACCCCTCCCACAATTAATTAAGCCCCATCGACTCACGAAAGCCAAGGCCCAAACTAGGATTAGATACCCTATTATGCTTGGCCATAAACCAAACTTGCACCTTACACTAGCAACTCGCCAGAGAATTACAAGTGAAAAACTTAAAACTCTAAGGACTTGACGGTGCCCCAAACCAACCTAGAGGAGCTTGTCCTATAATCGATACTCCACGCCAAACCTTACCCCCTTTTGCCTTTACCCAGCCTATATACCGCCGTCGCAAACCTACCTTATGAAAGAACTGCCGTAAGTAAGATAGATAACATTTAACACGTCAGGTCAAGGTGTAGCATATAAGGGGGCAGAGATGAGCTACATTTTCTACACTAGAAAACACCACAAGTGACATGAAACCTTCACCAGAAGGTGGATTTAGCAGTAAAACAAGCAAGATAAGCCTGTTTGAAGCCTGCCATGGGACACGTACACACCGCCCGTCACCCTCCTCAAGAACTAATAAACCACACTTTATAAAAAACAAAACACCAACAGATGAGGCAAGTCGTAACAAGGTAAGTGTACTGGAAAGTGCACTTGGCCACTAAATCAAGAGGTAGCTTACACTTATATAAAGCATTCAACTTACAATTGAAAAACGTTTAAACAAAAACCCGCTTGAGCCCAAACTCCACAGCTCAACAAACAGTTCAAAACCTCAAGCCCCACTATAAACCAAACCATTTAACCCAGTACCAGTATATTTTTAGGCGATAGAAAACACCCACTTGACGCAATAGCATATAGTACCGCAAGGGAACAATGAAAGAACTATGAAAAACCCCAAGCACCAACAAAGCAAAGATCTGACCTTGTACCTTTTGCATCATGGTTTAATAAGCAAATACAGATAAAGCGCACTAAAACCTGCTCACCCGAACCCAGACGAGCTACCTAACAGCAACTTTTTGAGTACACCCGTCCCTGTGGCAAAAGGCTGGAGAGACTGCTAGGTAGAGGTGACACGCCTATCGAGCCTGGTGATAGCTGGTTGCTCAATAAAAGAATTCTAGTTCAACTATAGGACGCCTGAACCTAAATACAAGCATATTTACCACTGTCACTCCTATACTATATACAATAAGGGTACAGCCTTATTGTAATTGAAAACAACCAATCCTAGAGGAAAACACCAAATAAAACACACCAGTTGGCCTTAAAGCAGCCACCAAAAACTAAACGCGTCACAGCACACAATCTTAAAGATACTAAACAAACCAAGAACCCCTAGACCACTTAACTGAGCTACTCTACCACAATAGAGACACCACTGTTAAAATTAGTAATAAGAGCCCCGCTCTCTACATGCACCCCCATAAACTGGAAATAGATAAACTACCAGTAAATAACAGACCACAAATGGAAAAATTTAACACACTTTTTAACCATATAATATAACCCCCTGTTAACCCAACACAGGAGTGCAGCACAGACAGATTAAACGCCACAAAAGGAACTCAGCCACTTAGGGCCCCAACTGTTTACCAAAAACATAGCCTTTAGCCACACAAGTATTAAAGGTGCTGCCTGCCCAGTGATCTTTTAAACGGCCGCGGTATTCTAACCGTGCAAAGGTAGCGTAATCACTTGTCACTTAAATAATGACTAGTATGAACGGCTAAATGAGGGCCCAACTGTCTCCTAAAGCAGATCAATGAACTTGATCCCCTAGTTAAAAAGCTAGGATGTAAACATAAGACGAAAAGACCCTGTGGAGCTTAAAACAAAAACTAATAACCACGGGGCCTCTACCCCCCCCCCTTAGCCTTGTTTTTAGTTGGGGCGACTTCGGAAATAAACAAAACTTCCAAGACCACAGACCAAAAATCTATCAAAGACCCACAAGCCAATGAGACCACCATAAAATTGACCCTGTAACACAGATCAACGAACCAAGTTACCCCAGGGATAACAGCGCCATCCTCTTTTAGAGCCCCTATCGCCAAGAGGGTTTACGACCTCGATGTTGGATCAGGACATCCTGGTGGTGCAGCCACTACCAAGGGTTCGTTTGTTCAACGATTAACTAGTCCTACGTGATCTGAGTTCAGACCGGAGAAATCCAGGTCGGTTTCTATCTATGTTTTTCTCCCTTCAGTACGAAAGGACCCAGGGAGAAGCACCAATAGGACCCCCACGTGCTAATACCAAGCTCTTACCCACACTAAAGAGCCCATTTATCAAAACCAGCGGCCTAAGACCAGGGCCACGCTTTAGGGTGGCAGAGCCAGGTAATTATGCAAAAGGCCTAAGCCCTTACAACAGAAGCTCAAATCTTCTCCCTAATAATTAAAACCACAATAACCCTAGTAGTTAACCCACTAACACTCATCATCCCAATCCTACTAGCAGTTGCCTTCCTAACCCTATTAGAACGAAAAACCCTAGGCTACATACAACTACGCAAGGGCCCAAACATTGTAGGGCCCTACGGCCTACTACAACCAATTGCAGACGGACTAAAACTTTTCACCAAAGAACCCATCCGACCAACGGCATCAACACCAACACTATTTTTAGCCATACCAATACTAGCACTACTACTGTCACTAACAATTTGAGCCCCCATTCCAATACCAAACCCCATCATGGACGCTAATTTAGGCCTATTAATACTACTGGCTATCTCAAGCCTTGCTGTATACTCAATTCTATGATCTGGGTGAGCAACAAACTCAAAATACGCCCTCGTTGGCGCCCTACGGGCAGTCGCACAAACTATCTCTTATGAGGTAACAATAGGAATCATTGTACTATCAACCATAATATTCACGGGGGGATTTTCAATACAAACCCTGCTAACAACACAAAAAAACACGTGATTAGCAACATGTGTATGACCACTAATAATAATATGATACATCTCAACAATTGCAGAAACAAACCGGGCCCCATTCGACCTAACCGAAGGCGAGTCAGAGCTTGTCTCAGGATTTAATGTTGAATACGCAGCCGGCCCATTCGCACTATTCTTCCTAGCAGAATACGCAAACATCTTAATAATAAACACCCTCTCATGTATCCTATTCCTAGGCCCAAACTGCCCCAACACCCCAGAACTATTTTCAATAAATATTATGATTAAAACCTGCATGTTAACACTGGGCTTCCTGTGAATCCGCGCATCATATCCACGATTTCGATATGACCAACTAATGCACCTACTTTGAAAAAACTTCCTACCACTAACCCTAGCCCTTTGCGTCTGATACATTGCCACACCCATTTCAATATCAGGCACCCCCCCACTAACATAACCCAAACTTTGGCAGTGTGCCCGAAACATTAAGGACTACTTTGATAGAGTATGATATGGAGACTCGCCCCTCCCACTTCCTTAGAAAGACAGGCTACGAACCTGCACTACGAAGCCCAAAACTTCGTGTACTTCCAATTATACTACCTACTAGTAAAGTCAGCTAATAAAGCTTTCGGGCCCATACCCCGACAATGTTGGTACACAACCCTTCCTATACTAATAAGCCCAATAACACAAACAATCCTAATCTCAAGCCTAGCGACAGGCACCATCATCACCACATCAAGCCACCACTGACTACTTGCATGACTTGGACTAGAAATCAATACACTAGCCATACTACCACACATTACTAAACAACACCACCCACGAGCAACAGAAGCCGCCACAAAATATTTCCTAACACAAGCTGCAGCCGCTGCCCTAATCCTCCTGGCCAGCCTGATCAACACCTGACAGACCGGACAATGAACAATTATACAGCCAACGCACAACTCAACTGCACTAATTTTAACAGTAGCCATCGCAATAAAACTAGGCTTGGCACCAACACACTTCTGATACCCAGAGGTCCTGCAGGGGTCTACAATAATAACCGCCCTAATCATATCAACATGACAAAAACTTGCCCCCCTAGCCCTACTTTATATAATACACAACCACCTATCACTAAACCTGGTCCTAGTGCTGGGACTCCTATCCACAATAATTGGGGGGTGGTCAGGCCTAAATCAGACACAACTCCGAAAAATCATGGCCTTCTCCTCAATCGCCCATATGGGATGATTAACAATTGCCCTAACTATGGGCCACAGCCTTACAACACTAACCATAATTATCTATTTAGCCGCAACCACAGCAATATTTACCTCTATATTAACAGCATCAACAAAAAACATCACAGACCTTACTACCACCTGGTCTAACTCCTCTACACTTTTAACCATAATAATACTAACACTAATATCACTAGGGGGCCTTCCCCCCCTAACAGGGTTCATGCCAAAACTGCTAATTATCAAAGAACTAACACTACACCAGCTAACCCCACTAGCCACAACATTAGCCCTAATAAGCCTACCAAGCCTATTCTTTTATACCCGCCTAGCCTATTTCACTACACTAACAAACCCGCCCACCACAACCACAACAAAAAACACATGACGATTCAAAAACAACCACACACACCTAATAACCACGGCAACTACTACAACAGCCCTCCTTCTACCAATCACACCACTACTATACAACATATAAACCCCGCCCCACCCCCAGGGACTTAGGTTAACTATTTAAACCAGGGGCCTTCAAAGCCCCAAACAAGAAACACATCTTATTCCCTGAAGGCCTGTAAAACACTAATATACATCTCCTGAATGCAACTCAGACACTTTAATTAAGCTAAGACCTCCCTAGACCGACGGGCTTTGATCCCATAAAACTTTAGTTAACAACTAAACACCCTATCCAGCGGGCTTCAATCTACCTTCTCCCGTTATAGAAAAACGGGAGAAGCCCCGGCACCTTTTTGGGTGCGTCTCCAAACTTGCATTTTGTTGCGTTCTACGCTACGGAGCTTGGTACGAAAAGGACTCAAACCTCTGTCTGTGAGACTACAGCTCACCGCCTTGCCCTCGGCCATCCTACCTGTGACCATCAATCGTTGATTTTTTTCGACAAACCACAAAGACATCGGCACCCTGTATCTACTTTTTGGCGCCTGGGCCGGAATAGCCGGCACTGGCCTAAGCTTGCTAATTCGAGCTGAGCTTAGCCAGCCTGGAACCCTTCTTGGGGACGACCAAATCTATAATGTGGTTGTAACCGCCCATGCTTTTGTAATAATCTTCTTCATGGTAATACCCGTAATGATCGGGGGCTTCGGAAACTGGCTGGTTCCACTAATAATTGGGGCCCCAGACATGGCTTTTCCACGAATAAACAACATAAGCTTTTGACTCCTGCCCCCCTCACTACTCCTTTTACTGGCCTCTTCCGGAGTTGAAGCCGGGGCAGGAACTGGCTGAACCGTCTACCCACCACTAGCTGCCAACCTGGCCCATGCAGGAGCATCCGTAGACCTGACAATTTTTTCCCTGCACCTAGCAGGGGTTTCTTCCATCCTGGGGGCTATTAACTTTATTACCACCTGCATTAATATAAAAGCCCCAGCAATAACTCAATACAACACCCCCCTCTTCGTATGATCTGTACTTATCACCGCAGTACTTCTTCTACTGTCTCTGCCAGTACTAGCTGCCGGCATCACAATACTATTAACAGACCGAAACCTAAACACCACCTTCTTTGACCCGGCAGGCGGAGGAGACCCCGTGCTATACCAACACCTGTTCTGATTTTTTGGGCACCCAGAAGTTTACATCTTAATTTTACCCGGATTTGGTATGATCTCCCACATCGTAGCATACTACGCTGGTAAAAAAGAGCCCTTTGGCTACATGGGCATGGTGTGGGCCATGGTCTCTATCGGATTCCTTGGTTTTATCGTCTGAGCCCACCATATATTCACAGTTGGCATGGATGTAGACACCCGCGCATACTTTACCTCTGCCACAATAATTATTGCAATCCCAACTGGGGTAAAAGTATTCAGCTGGTTAGCAACCCTTCATGGCGGACTAATCAAATGAGACGCAGCCTTGCTGTGGGCTCTTGGCTTTATCTTCCTGTTTACCGTGGGCGGACTAACCGGGATCGTCTTAGCAAACTCATCCCTGGATATTGTATTACATGACACATACTACGTAGTCGCACACTTCCACTACGTCTTATCTATAGGAGCAGTATTTGCAATTATAGGCGGATTCGTACACTGATTTCCACTATTTACTGGCTTCTCATTACATAGCACTTTAACAAAAGCCCAATTCGGGGTTATA
>NW_026612549.1:0-17437 GCF_029931775.1 Euleptes europaea | reverse complement strand
TCTAATACCAAGCCGCACATGGGCACTAAAACTATGACTAATAAAAACCGCCACAAAACAACTAATATCCCCAATCAGTAAGACAGGACACCCCTGAGCACTGCTTCTATTAACAATTTTGTTATACCTATTAACAATCAACCTGCTAGGGCTATTACCATACACATTTACCCCCACCACACAACTATCCATAAACATAAGCCTGGCCCTACCAATATGACTATTTACAGTACTTGTTGGGCTTTGAAACCAGCCCACCGCCTCCATCGGACACCTACTACCCATGGGCACACCCACCCCGCTAGTTCCAATTTTAGTAATTATCGAAACAGCTAGCCTATTAATTCGACCCCTAGCCCTGGGGGTGCGTCTTACTGCAAACCTAACTGCAGGACACCTGTTAATCCAACTTATCTCAACAGCCACACTTGTATTAATGCCATTAATACCATCAGTATCAGTGCTAACCTCAGTCACCCTCCTATTGTTAACCGCCCTAGAAGTCGCTGTTGCAATGATCCAAGCATATGTATTCGTACTATTATTAAGTCTCTACCTACAAGAAAACGTTTAATGACCCACCAAGCCCACAGCTTCCACATAGTAGACCAAAGCCCATGGCCCCTAACAGGGGCCATTGCAGCCTTATTAATAACCTCTGGGCTCGCAATATGGTTCCACTTTGGCTCAAATACATTAATAACCATCGGCCTTACCACTATACTATTAACAATACTGCAATGATGACGAGATGTTGTTCGGGAAGGAACCTACCAAGGCCACCACACCCACCAAGTTCAACAGGGACTTCGTTATGGCATAATTTTATTCATTGCCTCAGAGGTTTTCTTTTTCATCGGGTTCTTTTGAGCATTCTATCACTCAAGCCTTGCACCTACACCAGAGCTTGGAGGTTGTTGACCCCCAAGCGGAATTACTCCCCTAAACCCGTTTGAAGTTCCCCTACTTAATACCGCAGTACTACTGGCATCAGGTGTTACAGTAACCTGAGCCCACCATTCAATCATAGGAGGAGAACGAAAAGAGGCCATACAGGCCCTAGTGCTTACAATCATACTGGGGGCCTACTTTACACTACTACAGGCTATAGAATATCTGGAGGCCTCTTTCACAGTAGCAGACGGAGCCTATGGCACCACCTTTTTTGTGGCCACTGGCTTCCACGGACTACATGTAATCATTGGGACTAGCTTCCTAGTAGTCTGCCTGCTACGCCAAATAAAATTCCACTTCACCACTGACCACCACTTTGGATTCGAAGCGGCCGCATGATACTGACACTTTGTAGACGTTGTTTGACTCTTCCTTTACATCTCAATCTATTGATGAGGTTCATAACTTCCTTAGTATTTAAAAGTACAGGTGACTTCCACTCACAAAGCCTTAGCTCATAATTAACCCTAAGAGGAAGTAATAAACATTATAATAGTAACTCTAATATCCACCGCACTAACCGCCGCCCTAATCATCATTAGCTTTTGACTACCACAAGCCACCCCTGACACAGAAAAATTGTCCCCATACGAATGCGGCTTTGACCCAGTCGGTTCAGCACGACTACCTTTCTCATTGCGATTTTTTCTAGTCGCTATCTTATTCCTACTTTTTGACCTAGAAATCGCCCTACTCCTACCAACCCCGTGAGCTATTAACTTACCCTCCCCCAATTCAACCCTTATATGAACTACAACAATTATCACCCTACTAGCCCTGGGCCTAGTCTATGAGTGATCCCAAGGAGGACTAGAATGAGCAGAATATAGAGGCTAATCTAAAGCAAGATCACTAATTTCGACTTAGTACATCCCAAAATAATGGGGCCACTAACTATGCTACCTCAACACCTACTGATACTAGCCATCTTTACCCTAAGCCTTATAGGACTAGCACTCCACCGTAAACATCTTGTATCTGCCCTTCTATGCATCGAGGGCCTGCTTTTAAGCCTATTTATTGGACTTAGTGCTATCTCCTTAACCCAACACCTGTCAACCACTGCCACCCTTCCAATTACCCTCTTGACCATGTCCGCATGTGAGGCAGGAGCAGGACTGGCCCTATTAGCTGCATCCTCCCGCACTCACGCAACAGACCACCTAAAAACCATAAGCCTATTAAAATGCTAAAACTAACCATAGCAACAGTAATACTAGTCCCAACCGCCCTTTTAGCCCCAACTAAATACACCTTCCACATTTATACGGCCCTATCTATAACAACAACACTCCTATTAATAGGACAATTAAACGCCCCCACACTAACAAAAATCTGACATGTCAACACATGGATAACACTCGACCAATTCTCAACCCCCCTGACTATTCTTTCATCCTGATTGCTCCCACTTATAGTAGTAGCAAGCCAAAGCCACATGGCCAAAGAGCCTCAGTCCCGACAACGCCTGTTCTTATCAACCTGTGCTCTGCTACAAACCACCCTAATTCTAACATTCGCCTCAAACAACTTAATACTATTCTACCTGTTATTTGAAGCAACACTAATCCCAACACTAATCCTTATCACGCGTTGGGGCAGCCAAACAGAGCGACTCGCCGCAGGCACTTATTTCCTGTTCTATACACTATCCGGCTCACTCCCACTATTAGTAATAATTTTATATTCATACACCCACAACTACCACACAACACCACTAATAATGTCAATAAAGCACCCAGAAATACTAATAACATGAACCAACTCACTAGTATGACTATCATGTCTTCTAGCATTTATAGTAAAAATACCCCTATACTCCATGCACTTATGACTACCAAAAGCACACGTTGAGGCCCCAATCGCTGGATCAATAATCCTGGCCGCCGTACTTCTTAAACTGGGAGGATACGGCATCATCCGAATCACCCCAATCCTAAACCCAACAACACAAACTATGTGCTACCCCCTCATTATTCTAGCCCTCTGGGGAATAATTATAACCAGCCTCATTTGCCTACGTCAAACAGACTTAAAATCCATCATTGCCTACTCCTCAGTAAGCCACATAGGCCTTGTAACTGCAGGAGCCCTAATTCAGACCCCATGAAGTATCTCAGGAACAATAATTCTAATGGTCGCCCACGGATTAGCCTCTTCTATACTATTTTGCCTAGCCAACACAAACTATGAACGAACCCACACTCGAACTTTATTAATAACACGGGGCCTTCAACTCACCCTCCCACTTATAGCCACATGATGACTTATGGCAAACTTAGCCAACATGGCCCTACCCCCTACAATCAACCTGATGGGGGAATTAATAATCATTACTTCTGCTATAAACTGAGCCACCATAACAATCATCTTAACAGGCCTAACGACGCTATTAACCGCCCTATACTCCCTATATGTCTTCATTATAACGCAACGAAACAAAACACCAACAAATACCTCCCACCCACCCTCAAACACCCGAGAACACCTATTAATAGCCCTTCACCTCATCCCTATGGCACTATTAATTATAAACCCAAAACTAATCCTGTAGCACCCAGAAGTAGGCATAGTTTGATCAAAACACTAAGCTGTGGACTTAACAACAGGGGCACCCCGCCCCTTGCATACCGAGAGGGACGACACAAATTGGAACTGCTAATTCAAATTACCGAAGTTAAATTCTCCGGACCACTCCACATTATAACCCAAGACTTTCAAAGGATATTAGACCTTCCTTTAATCTTAGGCATTAACACTACTTGGTGCAACTCCAAGTGAAAGTACATGACCTCCATACTATTCTACTCAACCATAATTTCAACCCTGCTAGTCCTTATTGCCCCTATTATTACCTCTATGTTTATTACACAAGCCTCGGGCTACTTCACACAAACTACTAAACTTGCCTGCCTGACAAGCCTAATTCCAACCAATATTTTTATCAACTACGGAATACAAACAACTATAACCAACGCTACCTGACTACAAACGTCCTTCAACATTAATATCAGCTTCCTATTTGATATTTACTCTACCACGTTTATAACAACAGCCCTATTTATCACCTGGGCCATCCTGGAGTTCTCAGATTGATATATAAAACTAGACCCGAACAAAAACAAATTTATAAAATACTTAATACTATTCCTCCTAGCCATAATAACCATAACAACAGCAAACAGCCTATTACAACTATTTGTTGGCTGGGAAGGGGTAGGCATCATATCCTTCTTACTAATCGGGTGGTGGCACGGGCGCACCAATGCAAACACATCCGCCCTACAAGCTGTTATATACAACCGAATCGGAGACATTGGACTAATCCTGTCTTTAGCTTGATTCGCAATACACTACAACACATGGGACGTACAACAAACATTCTCACATACGACCCCCCCCACCCTGCCACTACTAGGCCTAGTCTTAGCAGCCATGGGAAAATCCGCCCAATTTGGGCTACACCCATGGCTGCCAGCAGCCATAGAAGGCCCAACCCCAGTATCAGCACTACTTCACTCTAGCACAATAGTCGTTGCCGGAATTTTTCTACTGGCCCGGCTATTCCCAATAATACAAAACAGCCAGGCCACAACTACCCTCTGCCTATGCCTAGGAGCAATAACTACAACCTTTGCAGCACTCTGTGCCCTCACACAAAACGATATCAAAAAGATCATTGCCTTCTCCACCTCAAGCCAGCTCGGCCTAATAATACTAACACTAGGACTAAACCAGCCACAGTTAACATACCTACACATCACCACACACGCCTTTTTCAAGGCCATACTATTCCTATGCGCAGGTTCAGTAATTCATAATCTCGGGGACGAACAAGACATCCGAAAAATAGGAAGCACCCAAAAAACAATACCGCTAACCACAACCTGTATAACTATCGGCAACCTAGCCCTAACAGGGGCCCCCTTCCTAGCTGGATTTTACACTAAAGACGTAATCATTGAAACAATAAACACATCACACTTAAACGCCTGAGCCCTATCAACCACTATTATTGCTACCGCCCTTACAGCCGCCTACAGCCTACGCCTAACCTTTTATGTCCAAACAAATAAGCCTCGATACAACACAACTACAACCCCAGCAGAAACAAACCCAAGCCAGACTCGACCCCTAGTACGACTCGCCATAGGAAGTATTATATCTGGCCTATTTGTGGCCACAACAATACTACCAACCCCACCCCAAACAATAACAATGGGCCCAATTACAAAACTAGCCGCCACAATTATCACGCTAGTAGGCCTGCTATGTGCTATAGATATCACCATACAAACATCCAACCTATTAAAACCAAAACAAAGTACACCAAGTACATCCTCAACACAACTGGGGTTCTTTAACACCCTTGCACACCGAGCCCAACCAAAATACAACATACAATTCGGACAAAACACCGCTATGCACTTAAATGACCTTATCTGATATGAGGCCATCGCCCCAAAAACAGCCATATTAATTAACACCGCCCTAGCTAAAAAACTGTCCAAATCACACACCGGACACATCAAAACATACCTAGTCATACTTATTGCCACTCTAGCCGCCGCAATTACCACATACTACTAAACCGCACGTAGCCCCCCAAAACTCGACCCTCGAGTTAACTCAAGGACAACAAACAGGGCCACCATTAAACTCCCCCCACACAACAATAATAACGGCCCGCCCAAAGAATATATCAATGCAACACCACTAAAATCAGTCCGAGTACCCTCAAAACCAAAATCGTCCCCACCAGACGCCCCACACCCATCAATAGACAACCCTCCAAAGTACCAAACTAAAAACAAAACTAATATAAAATACCCAAACACATAATACAAAACAGAGTAATCCAACCACACCTCAGGATATTGGTCTGCTGAAAGTGCCACAGAATAAGCAAAGACTACCAATATCCCACCTAAATAAATTAAAAATAACACCAATGCAATAAAGGACCCACCAAAAATAACTAACACCACACTACCACCCAACGCAGACACTACAAGTCCCATCGCCCCAAAAACAGGAGAAGGATTTGACGCTACACCAATAAACCCCAACACCATACACAACACAGTAAAAAAAACAAAGTACGACATAATTTTCATTTGGCCATGCCAAAACCTGTGATACGAAAAACCACCGTTGTTATTCAACTATAAAAACCAATAATGACCCCAATCCGAAAAACACACCCAATAATCAAAATAATAAACAACTCATTTATTGACCTCCCCACACCATCAAACATCTCCGCTTGATGAAACTTTGGGTCCTTGTTAGGGCTGTGCCTACTAATCCAAATCTCCACCGGCCTATTCTTGGCCATGCACTACACCGCAGACACCTCCACAGCATTCTCATCAATCGCCCACATCTGTCGTGACGTACAACACGGCTGACTAATCCGAAACATCCACGCCAACGGCGCCTCCATATTTTTTATCTGCCTTTATATACACATCGGGCGAGGCCTATACTACGGCTCATACTTATACAAAGAGACCTGAAACATCGGCGTGGCCCTACTATTCCTAGTAATAGCAACCGCGTTCGTGGGCTATGTCCTGCCATGGGGACAGATATCATTCTGAGGGGCTACCGTAATCACAAACCTACTATCAGCAGTTCCATATATAGGAAACACCCTAGTAGAGTGAATTTGAGGCGGGTTCGCCGTAGATAACGCAACACTAACACGATTTTTCACTTTCCACTTCCTACTGCCATTCATCATCTCAGCCACTGCAATCCTACACATACTATTCCTACACGAAACGGGATCAAACAACCCAACAGGGGTAAACTCAAACTCAGATAAAATTCCGTTCCACCCATACTTTTCAACTAAAGACCTGCTAGGGGCAGCCCTTATAATAATAACACTACTGTACCTATCCCTTTTCTCCCCACAACTGCTTGGGGACCCAGAAAACTTTACCCCAGCAAACCCCCTAATAACCCCACCACACATCAAACCAGAATGGTACTTCCTATTCGCCTACGCCATCCTACGTTCCATCCCAAACAAACTTGGAGGAGTACTTGCCCTAATAATATCCATTATAATCCTACTGCTAATCCCACTTACACACAACTCAAAACAACGAACAAGCACATTCCGACCACTATCACAACTAACATTTTGAACCATAATCGCCACTATCGCTATCCTAACCTGAATCGGAGGACAACCAGTCGAAGACCCATTTATCATAATCGGACAACTAGCTTCCGTCCTATACTTCACAACAATCCTACTATTAAGCCCCACAATCAATAAACTAGAGAATAAACTAATAAACTGATAACCCCACCAGCCCTTGTAGCTTAAACCACACTTAAAGCACTGACCTTGTAAGTCAAAGATTGGAACGCATTACAACCCTGGGGCACTACTCACACCCCCACATACAAAAAAGACTCAACTCTTAACTCTAGTCCCCAAAACTAGTGTTTTCACTTAAACTATTTTCTGAGACCACCCCACCCAAATAGGCTTCACCCCCACACGGGGGTGGAGCCTATATGGCCACTTAACAACCTTATAAACTCCAAGGCCTCCGCCCGCAGTATATCAAAAAAAAGACTCAACTCTTAACTCTAGTCCCCAAAACTAGTGTTTTCACTTAAACTATTTTCTAAGACCACCCCACCCAAATAGGCTTCACCCCCACACGGGGGTGGAGCCTATATGGCCACTTAACAACCTTATAAACTCCAAGGCCTCCGCCCGCAGTATATCAAAAAAAAGACTCAACTCTTAACTCTAGTCCCCAAAACTAGTGTTTTCACTTAAACTATTTTCTAAGACCACCCCACCCAAATAGGCTTCACCCCCACACGGGGGTGGAGCCTATATGGCCACTTAACAACCTTATAAACTCCAAGGCCTCCGCCCGCAGTATATCAAAAAAAGACTCAACTCTTAACTCTAGTCCCCAAAACTAGTGTTTTCACTTAAACTATTTTCTGAGACCACCCCACCCAAATAGGCTTCACCCCCACACGGGGGTGGAGCCTATATGGCCACTTAACAACCTTATAAACTCCAAGGCCTCCGCCCGCAGTATATCAAAAAAAAGACTCAACTCTTAACTCTAGTCCCCAAAACTAGTGTTTTCACTTAAACTATTTTCTGAGACCACCCCACCCAAATAGGCTTCACCCCCACACGGGGGTGGAGCCTATATGGCCATTTAACAACCTTATAAACTCCAGGACCTCCATTAGTGTCTAGGGTTATGGGGGGTCCCCCTTTACATACTATGTATAATCAACATACATTTATTTGCCCCATGAATATTGTCCCAGTACATATTATTATTAATTTTACATAATACATACTATGTATAATCAACATACATCTATCTGCCCCATGAATATTGTCCCAGTACATCCTATCATTGATTTTACATAGTACATATCATCAAATAAGCGTGGATTAATAAATCCATGTATTTAAGACATATTGATTCTTTACCGGACATATCCCGAGAGATCATCAATCCTTGTATTCGCACACCAGGTGCCCAGTCTCGTAGTCCATGAAATGTAGACTAACACACAGTGCCCTTTCCAAGGCCTCTGGTTCTGTGAGGTCAAGTCCATTAATCGCTGACGTATCACTCGTGCCTTTTAAGAGGCCTTTGGTTGCTAGGATTAGTTACACGTCTCCTCATACTCATAGCATCCCTGTGCTGTCATGCGGCTGGTATTTTTATTTTTAGGGTGGTATATCACAACCTCATTTCCAGTGGCTGTCAACTAACAACTCTGCTGAACCTACGGTGCAAGATGGCCCACGATCCCACAAGCCCACCCAGGGGTAAATTATTCATGCTCGAAGGACATATAATTATTTACTAGACTAAAAACCAATGAATAAACACGACACCTATACCTATACCTATACCTATACCTACACCTACACCTACACCTACACCCATACCCACACCCATACCCATACCCATACCCACACCCATACCCATACCCATACCCATACCCATCCCACACACACACACACACACACACACACACACACACACGCCCCCCATACACCCACATACACCCACACACACCCACGCCCCGAACACGCCCATACTCACACGGCTACCTCCGGCAAACCCCCCTTACCCCCCACTAAGAATTTTTCCCTGCAATTAAAGTGCTTCTCGCCAAACCCCTAAAACGAGATTTAATTGCAAAAATTTTTTCTTAGTTGCGATCCAAGACTTGCCATAATACCACAAGAACAAAAATCGCAGCTCCCCACACACAAAATAAAACCCCAAAATGTATATATATATATATATATATATATATATATATTACACACACTAAACCACACAACGGCAACTCCGTTACTGTAGCTTAAATAATACTAAAGCACGGCCCTGAAGTTGCCGTTATGGATCCTAGTAATTTCCCGGAAACACACCGTTTTGGTCCTAAACTTATTATTATTTTTAACTCGAATTACACATGCAAGCCTCCACACCCCTGTGCAAACCCCCACACAGTGCCTACCCACTAGGCCAGGAGCAGGTATCAGGCACACCACACTATTTAGCCCCAGACACCTAGCACCGCCACACCCACACGGGGCCCAGCAGTGATAAACATTAATGTATAAGCCATAAAGCTTGACTTAGCCACAGTTAAACCAGACGGGGCGGTAAATTTCGTGCCAGCCACCGCGGTTATACGAAAGCCCCAAAATAATAATACTCGGCGTAAAAAGTGACTAGACCCCTAAAACTTAATAAAAGAAGGCTGAGCTGCACCTACGTTGTAAAATACTAACCAATGCAAAAACAACTCCACCCCTCCCACAATTAATTAAGCCCCATCGACTCACGAAAGCCAAGGCCCAAACTAGGATTAGATACCCTATTATGCTTGGCCATAAACCAAACTTGCACCTTACACTAGCAACTCGCCAGAGAATTACAAGTGAAAAACTTAAAACTCTAAGGACTTGACGGTGCCCCAAACCAACCTAGAGGAGCTTGTCCTATAATCGATACTCCACGCCAAACCTTACCCCCTTTTGCCTTTACCCAGCCTATATACCGCCGTCGCAAACCTACCTTATGAAAGAACTGCCGTAAGTAAGATAGATAACATTTAACACGTCAGGTCAAGGTGTAGCATATAAGGGGGCAGAGATGAGCTACATTTTCTACACTAGAAAACACCACAAGTGACATGAAACCTTCACCAGAAGGTGGATTTAGCAGTAAAACAAGCAAGATAAGCCTGTTTGAAGCCTGCCATGGGACACGTACACACCGCCCGTCACCCTCCTCAAGAACTAATAAACCACACTTTATAAAAAACAAAACACCAACAGATGAGGCAAGTCGTAACAAGGTAAGTGTACTGGAAAGTGCACTTGGCCACTAAATCAAGAGGTAGCTTACACTTATATAAAGCATTCAACTTACAATTGAAAAACGTTTAAACAAAAACCCGCTTGAGCCCAAACTCCACAGCTCAACAAACAGTTCAAAACCTCAAGCCCCACTATAAACCAAACCATTTAACCCAGTACCAGTATATTTTTAGGCGATAGAAAACACCCACTTGACGCAATAGCATATAGTACCGCAAGGGAACAATGAAAGAACTATGAAAAACCCCAAGCACCAACAAAGCAAAGATCTGACCTTGTACCTTTTGCATCATGGTTTAATAAGCAAATACAGATAAAGCGCACTAAAACCTGCTCACCCGAACCCAGACGAGCTACCTAACAGCAACTTTTTGAGTACACCCGTCCCTGTGGCAAAAGGCTGGAGAGACTGCTAGGTAGAGGTGACACGCCTATCGAGCCTGGTGATAGCTGGTTGCTCAATAAAAGAATTCTAGTTCAACTATAGGACGCCTGAACCTAAATACAAGCATATTTACCACTGTCACTCCTATACTATATACAATAAGGGTACAGCCTTATTGTAATTGAAAACAACCAATCCTAGAGGAAAACACCAAATAAAACACACCAGTTGGCCTTAAAGCAGCCACCAAAAACTAAACGCGTCACAGCACACAATCTTAAAGATACTAAACAAACCAAGAACCCCTAGACCACTTAACTGAGCTACTCTACCACAATAGAGACACCACTGTTAAAATTAGTAATAAGAGCCCCGCTCTCTACATGCACCCCCATAAACTGGAAATAGATAAACTACCAGTAAATAACAGACCACAAATGGAAAAATTTAACACACTTTTTAACCATATAATATAACCCCCTGTTAACCCAACACAGGAGTGCAGCACAGACAGATTAAACGCCACAAAAGGAACTCAGCCACTTAGGGCCCCAACTGTTTACCAAAAACATAGCCTTTAGCCACACAAGTATTAAAGGTGCTGCCTGCCCAGTGATCTTTTAAACGGCCGCGGTATTCTAACCGTGCAAAGGTAGCGTAATCACTTGTCACTTAAATAATGACTAGTATGAACGGCTAAATGAGGGCCCAACTGTCTCCTAAAGCAGATCAATGAACTTGATCCCCTAGTTAAAAAGCTAGGATGTAAACATAAGACGAAAAGACCCTGTGGAGCTTAAAACAAAAACTAATAACCACGGGGCCTCTACCCCCCCCCCTTAGCCTTGTTTTTAGTTGGGGCGACTTCGGAAATAAACAAAACTTCCAAGACCACAGACCAAAAATCTATCAAAGACCCACAAGCCAATGAGACCACCATAAAATTGACCCTGTAACACAGATCAACGAACCAAGTTACCCCAGGGATAACAGCGCCATCCTCTTTTAGAGCCCCTATCGCCAAGAGGGTTTACGACCTCGATGTTGGATCAGGACATCCTGGTGGTGCAGCCACTACCAAGGGTTCGTTTGTTCAACGATTAACTAGTCCTACGTGATCTGAGTTCAGACCGGAGAAATCCAGGTCGGTTTCTATCTATGTTTTTCTCCCTTCAGTACGAAAGGACCCAGGGAGAAGCACCAATAGGACCCCCACGTGCTAATACCAAGCTCTTACCCACACTAAAGAGCCCATTTATCAAAACCAGCGGCCTAAGACCAGGGCCACGCTTTAGGGTGGCAGAGCCAGGTAATTATGCAAAAGGCCTAAGCCCTTACAACAGAAGCTCAAATCTTCTCCCTAATAATTAAAACCACAATAACCCTAGTAGTTAACCCACTAACACTCATCATCCCAATCCTACTAGCAGTTGCCTTCCTAACCCTATTAGAACGAAAAACCCTAGGCTACATACAACTACGCAAGGGCCCAAACATTGTAGGGCCCTACGGCCTACTACAACCAATTGCAGACGGACTAAAACTTTTCACCAAAGAACCCATCCGACCAACGGCATCAACACCAACACTATTTTTAGCCATACCAATACTAGCACTACTACTGTCACTAACAATTTGAGCCCCCATTCCAATACCAAACCCCATCATGGACGCTAATTTAGGCCTATTAATACTACTGGCTATCTCAAGCCTTGCTGTATACTCAATTCTATGATCTGGGTGAGCAACAAACTCAAAATACGCCCTCGTTGGCGCCCTACGGGCAGTCGCACAAACTATCTCTTATGAGGTAACAATAGGAATCATTGTACTATCAACCATAATATTCACGGGGGGATTTTCAATACAAACCCTGCTAACAACACAAAAAAACACGTGATTAGCAACATGTGTATGACCACTAATAATAATATGATACATCTCAACAATTGCAGAAACAAACCGGGCCCCATTCGACCTAACCGAAGGCGAGTCAGAGCTTGTCTCAGGATTTAATGTTGAATACGCAGCCGGCCCATTCGCACTATTCTTCCTAGCAGAATACGCAAACATCTTAATAATAAACACCCTCTCATGTATCCTATTCCTAGGCCCAAACTGCCCCAACACCCCAGAACTATTTTCAATAAATATTATGATTAAAACCTGCATGTTAACACTGGGCTTCCTGTGAATCCGCGCATCATATCCACGATTTCGATATGACCAACTAATGCACCTACTTTGAAAAAACTTCCTACCACTAACCCTAGCCCTTTGCGTCTGATACATTGCCACACCCATTTCAATATCAGGCACCCCCCCACTAACATAACCCAAACTTTGGCAGTGTGCCCGAAACATTAAGGACTACTTTGATAGAGTATGATATGGAGACTCGCCCCTCCCACTTCCTTAGAAAGACAGGCTACGAACCTGCACTACGAAGCCCAAAACTTCGTGTACTTCCAATTATACTACCTACTAGTAAAGTCAGCTAATAAAGCTTTCGGGCCCATACCCCGACAATGTTGGTACACAACCCTTCCTATACTAATAAGCCCAATAACACAAACAATCCTAATCTCAAGCCTAGCGACAGGCACCATCATCACCACATCAAGCCACCACTGACTACTTGCATGACTTGGACTAGAAATCAATACACTAGCCATACTACCACACATTACTAAACAACACCACCCACGAGCAACAGAAGCCGCCACAAAATATTTCCTAACACAAGCTGCAGCCGCTGCCCTAATCCTCCTGGCCAGCCTGATCAACACCTGACAGACCGGACAATGAACAATTATACAGCCAACGCACAACTCAACTGCACTAATTTTAACAGTAGCCATCGCAATAAAACTAGGCTTGGCACCAACACACTTCTGATACCCAGAGGTCCTGCAGGGGTCTACAATAATAACCGCCCTAATCATATCAACATGACAAAAACTTGCCCCCCTAGCCCTACTTTATATAATACACAACCACCTATCACTAAACCTGGTCCTAGTGCTGGGACTCCTATCCACAATAATTGGGGGGTGGTCAGGCCTAAATCAGACACAACTCCGAAAAATCATGGCCTTCTCCTCAATCGCCCATATGGGATGATTAACAATTGCCCTAACTATGGGCCACAGCCTTACAACACTAACCATAATTATCTATTTAGCCGCAACCACAGCAATATTTACCTCTATATTAACAGCATCAACAAAAAACATCACAGACCTTACTACCACCTGGTCTAACTCCTCTACACTTTTAACCATAATAATACTAACACTAATATCACTAGGGGGCCTTCCCCCCCTAACAGGGTTCATGCCAAAACTGCTAATTATCAAAGAACTAACACTACACCAGCTAACCCCACTAGCCACAACATTAGCCCTAATAAGCCTACCAAGCCTATTCTTTTATACCCGCCTAGCCTATTTCACTACACTAACAAACCCGCCCACCACAACCACAACAAAAAACACATGACGATTCAAAAACAACCACACACACCTAATAACCACGGCAACTACTACAACAGCCCTCCTTCTACCAATCACACCACTACTATACAACATATAAACCCCGCCCCACCCCCAGGGACTTAGGTTAACTATTTAAACCAGGGGCCTTCAAAGCCCCAAACAAGAAACACATCTTATTCCCTGAAGGCCTGTAAAACACTAATATACATCTCCTGAATGCAACTCAGACACTTTAATTAAGCTAAGACCTCCCTAGACCGACGGGCTTTGATCCCATAAAACTTTAGTTAACAACTAAACACCCTATCCAGCGGGCTTCAATCTACCTTCTCCCGTTATAGAAAAACGGGAGAAGCCCCGGCACCTTTTTGGGTGCGTCTCCAAACTTGCATTTTGTTGCGTTCTACGCTACGGAGCTTGGTACGAAAAGGACTCAAACCTCTGTCTGTGAGACTACAGCTCACCGCCTTGCCCTCGGCCATCCTACCTGTGACCATCAATCGTTGATTTTTTTCGACAAACCACAAAGACATCGGCACCCTGTATCTACTTTTTGGCGCCTGGGCCGGAATAGCCGGCACTGGCCTAAGCTTGCTAATTCGAGCTGAGCTTAGCCAGCCTGGAACCCTTCTTGGGGACGACCAAATCTATAATGTGGTTGTAACCGCCCATGCTTTTGTAATAATCTTCTTCATGGTAATACCCGTAATGATCGGGGGCTTCGGAAACTGGCTGGTTCCACTAATAATTGGGGCCCCAGACATGGCTTTTCCACGAATAAACAACATAAGCTTTTGACTCCTGCCCCCCTCACTACTCCTTTTACTGGCCTCTTCCGGAGTTGAAGCCGGGGCAGGAACTGGCTGAACCGTCTACCCACCACTAGCTGCCAACCTGGCCCATGCAGGAGCATCCGTAGACCTGACAATTTTTTCCCTGCACCTAGCAGGGGTTTCTTCCATCCTGGGGGCTATTAACTTTATTACCACCTGCATTAATATAAAAGCCCCAGCAATAACTCAATACAACACCCCCCTCTTCGTATGATCTGTACTTATCACCGCAGTACTTCTTCTACTGTCTCTGCCAGTACTAGCTGCCGGCATCACAATACTATTAACAGACCGAAACCTAAACACCACCTTCTTTGACCCGGCAGGCGGAGGAGACCCCGTGCTATACCAACACCTGTTCTGATTTTTTGGGCACCCAGAAGTTTACATCTTAATTTTACCCGGATTTGGTATGATCTCCCACATCGTAGCATACTACGCTGGTAAAAAAGAGCCCTTTGGCTACATGGGCATGGTGTGGGCCATGGTCTCTATCGGATTCCTTGGTTTTATCGTCTGAGCCCACCATATATTCACAGTTGGCATGGATGTAGACACCCGCGCATACTTTACCTCTGCCACAATAATTATTGCAATCCCAACTGGGGTAAAAGTATTCAGCTGGTTAGCAACCCTTCATGGCGGACTAATCAAATGAGACGCAGCCTTGCTGTGGGCTCTTGGCTTTATCTTCCTGTTTACCGTGGGCGGACTAACCGGGATCGTCTTAGCAAACTCATCCCTGGATATTGTATTACATGACACATACTACGTAGTCGCACACTTCCACTACGTCTTATCTATAGGAGCAGTATTTGCAATTATAGGCGGATTCGTACACTGATTTCCACTATTTACTGGCTTCTCATTACATAGCACTTTAACAAAAGCCCAATTCGGGGTTATATTTATTGGCGTAAACATAACATTCTTCCCCCAACACTTTTTAGGTCTTGCTGGAATGCCACGACGGTACTCAGACTACCCAGACGCCTACACACTATGGAACACTGTCTCATCAATTGGATCACTAACATCACTTGTTGCCGTCATCATAATAATATATATTATCTGAGAGGCATTTTCTGCCAAACGGACCCCAAATAACACAGAACTAACACACGTCAACCTAGAGTGACTCCACGGCTGCCCGCCCCCATACCACACGTATGAAGAACCAGCCTTTGTCCAATCTTAACCTGCCAAGAGACGAGGGACTCGAACCCCCACCTTTTAGTTTCAAGCTAAACGTACGCCCACTGCGTACCCCTCTCTTATCAAACACGAGCCTCTAGTAAATTATTACATAGCACTGTCAGGGCTAAATTACAGTCTAACCCCTGTGAGACTCAATGGCACAACCTGCCCAACTAGGATTCCAAGACGCAGCATCCCCCATCATAGAAGAGCTCCTCCACTTCCACGACCACGCACTTATAATCGTATTCCTTATCAGCGCCTTCGTCCTATATATTATCTCTCTTATAATAACAACCACACTAACGCACACTAACACAATAGATGCCCAAGCAGTTGAAATAATCTGAACAGTCCTGCCGTCTATCATTCTAATCATAATTGCACTGCCGTCCTTACGAATCCTGTACCTAATAGATGAGATTAACAACCCACACCTAACAATTAAGGCCCTTGGACACCAATGATATTGAAGCTACGAATACACAGACTATGAAAACCTAACATTTGACTCCTATATGACCCCAACAACAGACCTGTGATCAGGGGCCATTCGACTACTAGAGACAGACCACCGAATAGTTGTACCCGTAGAGTCCCCGATCCGCATGTTAATTTCAGCCGAAGACGTCCTTCACTCTTGAGCCGTCCCCTCACTAGGCATTAAAACCGATGCAATCCCTGGGCGACTAAACCAGACAACATTTACTACAGCTTCCCCAGGCCTATTTTACGGCCAGTGCTCAGAAATCTGCGGGTCAAACCACAGCTTTATGCCCATTGTAGTAGAAGCCACCACCCTAGACAACTTCGAATTATGGTCTAACATGATACTTCAATCTTTAAGAAGCTTTACATAATAGCATTGGCCTTTTAAGCCAAAGATTGGAACAATAACCACTTAAAGACGTGCCCCAACTAAACCCCGCTCCGTGACTTATAATTATGTTAACCGTATGGTTTATCACCCTCCTTATAATAAAACCAAAGCTGTTAAAACACCAGATAGCCAACCAACCAACTACAAAACCCCTAAGCACCCAGCCCCCATGCTGATCCTGATTATGATGTTAAACCTATTCGACCAATTCGCAACCCCACAGATAATAGGAGTCCCATTAATCCTGCTTGCCCTACTGGCCCCAACAACACTATTTCACTCACA
>NW_026612548.1:85000-86840 GCF_029931775.1 Euleptes europaea | reverse complement strand
TCCGCTCCTGCGGCGGGGCTGGTCCTCGGCAGCCGCCTTCTGCGGTTCGGTCGGGGCTTGGCGTGGGGGGTTGGGACGGCCCGCACGAGAGGGGCATTGCGACGCAAAGTGTCCCTTACCTCCGCAGGTCAGGCAGACACCGGTCTCAAATCGCTTGCGGCGTTCAGCGGCTGAGGGACCCCCGCTGCCCCCCAGTCGGAAGTCTCGGCCCCGGTCGCTTCGGGGTCTCGGGTCTCGTCCGATGCGTTGTTTGGACAAGGTCAGGAGTTGTTTGCGATTCTCTATGTCGGCAGCGTGACGAACCCAACCTTCCACGTCCGGGGGGTTCCCTTGCATGAAGGCCCAATGTTGGAGGTCTGGGTTGAGGCCCTCCCTGAAACACTGTACCAAAGTGGCTTCACTCCAGTCTAGGATTCGGCTGGCCAGTGACTGGAACTCACTTGCATACTGCGCCACCGACTTGGTCCCTTGGCGCAGTTGCATCAGGGAGGCTTTAGCCCGCTCACCCAGAGTCGGGTCCTCAAAGCGGTTGCGGAGTGCTACCATAAACTCGTCCAGTGTTCGCAGCACCGGCGAGCGGAGTTCATACTGCAACACCATCCAGGCGGCCGCCTCCCCTTGCAGTAAGGAAGCCACGTACTGCACTCGGGACTCCTCGGAAGTGAAGGTTCGGCCCTGTTCTCGCATAAAAATGTCCACTTGGACCATGAAAAAGGTCAACTGGTCCCCTGAACCGTCATACGTGACTTTCAGGTCCCGACGGGACGGGAGGCTAGGAGGCGCGGGAGGGGCTGCCGGTGCTCCGTCCGGGAGGTTGCCGGCAGGCGGTTGCACTTTCAGCGCGTCCAGGGCCGCTGCCATCTCACCCATCACACGCTGCATGGTCTCCATCTGCTCCTGCATAGCTTGGCGATCCTCCTGCCACTGCTTGCGTTCCTCTTCCATCAGGGCCTCCTTGCGCGCCGGGTCCCCTTCAAGTCCCGTGCTGGGGAAGGCCAAACGGCGATCCTTCGCCGCGGTTCGGGAGAGAGACCAACCCTTGGGGGAGTCCAGCCAATTGTTAAAACGTCCTCGGGGACGTCCGTCCCGGCCTTGGTCGGGGATGGGATCCCTAGGCTTCTTTGGCTTGGCACCCTCCTCCTTGGGGTCCGGTTTCTCCGGCACCACCGGTTCGTCCGGTGCGTCAGGGGTAGTAGGGGTGTTTTCCTCGTCGCCTGGCATTCTGTCCCAAAAGGTACAGCAGCAGTTCGAGAGGCAAGGACTTGCAACTTAATGTGAGCGATCCCCTCTCTCTGAGTTTACTTCTCCAAATCAAATGTTCAGACGTTGATAAAGAAACAAAGGATTTATTGAAGACATCAGGAGATGAGACAGGCACAGGTAGCGAGTTGCAAGTGAGGGGCTAATCGGGTTTACAGAATATATTGACTCCAGGGCACTGGGGCACTGGGGTTCACACTTATTGTTATGGGAAGTTACAAGCTTGGCATAATACAAAACATCAGACGAGTCCCAGGAAGTCTGGTGAAGCTATCACACTTCCAAGGCCGCATCGGCCTGAGGGAGTACTGACAGGAAGAACAGCGGGGGGGAAGATACTTGGGGCAATCAGGCCTGGCGCCTGAGACCAGAAGGTGTGAACTGCTTTTACGAGTTCACTGATAAGCAGGTGATGGGAAGCAGAGACACATAGACAGAGACCCTCACACGCTCATAGGGTAAATCTTACTCTTGGTTAATGTGCAGTCCTTTACCACTTCAATCGCACAGTCTGAGGCCCGGTGGGGGGGTAAGGCATCACATTCCTTAAGGTCGAAGACATCTTCAAAGTCCCGGTATA
>NW_026612548.1:35000-37500 GCF_029931775.1 Euleptes europaea | reverse complement strand
TGGGGGTAGGGTTAGGGTTGGGTTAGGGTTAGGGTCAGGGTTTGGGTTAGGGTTAGCGTTAGCGTTAGCGTTAGTGTTAGGGTTAGGTTCAGGGTTTGGGGTGAGGGTTACAGTCAGGGTCAAGGTCAGGGTCAGGGTAAGGATCAGGGGTGTTGCGGTTCAGGCAATTAAGTGCCTACTTTCAAAGTGCTGGCTGTACTTTGGCTAATGTACGATGTCAGAGACCATGACAGGGTTAGGGTTAGGGTTAGGGTTAGGGTCAGGGTCAGGGTCAGGGTTAGGGTAAGGGTTAGGGATAGGGTTAGGGTTATGTTAGGGTTAGGGTTAGGGTTAGGGTCAGGGTCAGGGTCAGGGTCAGGGTCAGGGTTTGGGGTCAGGGTCTGGATCAGGGTCAGGGTCAGGGTCAGGGTCAGGGTCAGGGTTTGGGAAAAGGGTTAGGGTTAGGGTTAGGGTTAGGGTTAGGGTTTGGGTTAGGGTTAGGGTTGGGTTAGGGTTAGGGTTAGGGTTAGGGTAAGGTTCAGGGTCAAAGTCAGGGTCATGGTCAGGGTCAGGGTCAGGGTCTGGGTCAGGTTATGGGTTAGGGTTAGCGTTAGGGTTAGGGTTAGGGTTAGGGTTAGGGTTAAGGTTGGGGTTAGGGTTAGGGTTAGGGTTAGGGTTAGGGACATAATGAGGGTCAGGGTTTGCGATTAGGGTTAGGGTTTGGTTAGGGTTAGGGTTAGGGTTAGGGTTGGGGTTAGGGTTAGGGTTAGGGTTAGGCTTTGGTTAGGGTTAGGATCAGGGTCAGGGTTTTGGGTGAGGGTCTGGGTCAGGGTCAGGGTTTGGGAATAGGGTTACGATTAGGGTTAGGGTTTGGGTTAGTGTTAGGGTTAGGGTTTGCGATTAGGGTTAGGGTTAGGGTTGGGTTAGGGTCAGGGTTAGGGTTAGGGTTAGGGTTAGGGTTAGGGTTAGGGTTAGGGTTAGGGTTAGGTTAGCGATATGGTTAGGGTTAATGTTAGTGTTAGTGTTAGTGTTAGTGTTAGTGTTAGTGTTAGTGTTAGGGTTAGGGTTAGGGTTAGGGCTAGGGTTAGGGTTAGGGTTAGTTTAGGGTTAGAGTTAGGGTTAGGGTTAGGGTTGGGTTAGTGATAGGGTTAGGGTTAGGGTTGGGTTAGCGATAGGGTTAGGGTTAGGGTTAGGGTTAGGGTTAGGGTTAGGGTTAAGGGTTAATGTTAGGGTTAGGGTCAGAGACAGGGTCTGGCGGTAGGGTTAGGGTTGGGTTAGGGTTAGGGTTAGGGTTAGGGTCAGAGAAACGGTATGGAGTTAGGGTTAGGGTTACGGTTAGGGTTAGGGTTAAGATTAGGGTTAGGGTTAGGGTAGGGTTAGGGTTAGGGTTAGGGTTAGGGTTAGGGTTAGTGTTAGGGTTAGGGTTAGGGTTTGGTTTTGGTCACAGAAGGGGTCTGGGGATAGGTTTAGGGTTAGGGTAGGATTTGGGTATAGTTAGGGTAAGGGTTAGGGTTAGGGTTAGGGTCAGACACAGGGTCTGGGGGTAGGGTTAGGGTTGGGTTAGGGTTAGGGTTAGGGTTAGGGTTAGGGTTAGGGTTAGGGTTAGTGTTAGGGTTAGGGTTAGGGTTAGGGTTAGGGTTAGGGTTAGGGTTAGGGTTAGGGTTAGGGTTAGGGTTAGGGTTAGGGTTAGGGTTAGGGTTGGGTTAGCAATATGGTTAGTTTTAGGGTTAGGGTTAGGGTTAGGGTTATTGTAAGGGTTAGGGTTAGCGATATGGTTAGGGTTAGGGTTAGGGTTAGGGTTAGGGTTAGGGTTAGGGTTAGGGTTAGGGTTAGGGTTAGGATTAGGGTTAGGGTTAGGGTTAGGGTTAGGGTTAGGGTTAGGGTAAGGGTTAGGGTTAGGGCTAGGGTTAGGGTCAGAGACAGAATCTGGAGTTAGGGTTAGGGTTAGGGTAAGGGTTAGGGTTCGGGTTAGGGTTCTGGTTAGGGTTAGCGATACGGTTTGGGTTAGGGTTAGGGTTAGGGTTAGGGTTAGGGATAGGGATAGGGACAGGGATAGGATAGGGATAGGGATAGGGATAGGGATAGGGATAGGGATAGGGTTAGGGTTAGGGTTAGGGTTAGGGTTAGGGTTAGGGTTAGCGATACGGTTAGGGTTAGGGTTAGGGTTAGGGTTAGCGATACGGTTAGGGTTAGTGTTAGCGATATGGTTAGGGTTAGGGTAAGGGTAAGGGTAAGGGTTAGGGTTAGGGTTAGGGTTAGGGTTAGGGTTAGGGTTAGGGTTAGGGTTAGGGTTAGGGTTAGGGTTAGGGTTAGGGTTAGGGTTAGGGTTGGGTTAGCGATATGGTTAGGGTTAATGTTAGTGTTAGTGTTAGTGTTAGTGTTAGTGTTAGGGTTAGGGTTAGGGTTAGGGCTAGGGTTAGGGCTAGGGTTAGGGTTAGGGTTAGTTTAGGGTTAGAGTTAGGGTTAGGGTTAGGGTTGGGTTAGTGATAGGGTTAGGGTTAGGGTTGGGTTAGCGATAGGG
>NW_026612548.1:22500-25000 GCF_029931775.1 Euleptes europaea | reverse complement strand
TTTCTGGGATTTGCAAACTTCTATCGAGGATTCATCCCTAACTTCGCCCAGGTGGCTCTACCCATTACGGACCTACTGAAAACCAAGGGAAAAGTAAGCTCGGCTGCCTTGCCCTCCGCGAAAATCCTATGGACTGAGCAATGCCAGGCCGCCTTTCTGGCCCTCAAACGCCTCTTCACTTCGGAGCCGGTGCTACAGCACCCAGACCCAAATCAAATGTTCATTGTGCAAGTCGATGCTTCCGATGTAGCCATGGGAGGGGCTCTCCTCCAGCAAGGACCGGATGGTCTTCTTCACCCTTGCGCTTACTTTTCAAAAAAATTTGCGCACGCTCAATTAAACTGGCCCATCTGGGAGAAAGAGGCCTCCGCAGTTCATCATGCTCTGACTCTATGGCGACAATTCTTGGAAGGGTCTAAAGTCCCCTTTGAGGTTTGGACCGATCACAAAAATCTAGCTGCCCTCACGGGGTCCCATAAGCTATCAGCGAAACAACAACGGTGGGCGGAGTTCTTTGCGCAGTTCCGTTTCACCCTGAAGCACGTCCCTGGGAAACAGAACGTTCTTGCGGATGCCCTCTCCCGTTTACCACAATATCCGGTAAAACTCGAAAGACCCACCAACTCTCTGTTCACCCCTATGCAACGTGGGGCTCTACCTATGCTGGCTGTACAAACTCGATCCCAGCATCAGCACACCTTACCCAACGTACAACTTCCGCCAGCTCAACCGGCTGCCCAGCCGCCACCGCAACAAACCGGAGTTCCCGCCCTTCCTACCCCTCCGACCGCCCAGCCGCCTGCAGTCTGCGCGCCACCGCACGTAAGCACTAGCCCCATAACTGTTTCTAAGATCTCCATGGCCGACGGGGGGGCCCCCTCCAAAATCCCCATCTCCGAGTCCTTTTTAACTGTCCTTCGGGACCAGTGCCTTTTAGAACGTTCCGCTCATACCCTACCCCCTGGTGTTTTGGAACAAGGAGGATCCTGGTACAAGGACTCGAAATTGTATGTCCCCAAGGCTCTCCGAAAGGACGTTTTACATTTAGCCCATGGAGCCAAAACAGCTGGGCACTTTGGGTTTCTGAAAACCCTTCACTTATTGCGCAGACAGTTCTGGTGGGGGGGAATGCGTTCCGACATTGACTCCTTCATCAGCAGCTGTCCCGTTTGTGCCGCTGCGAAACGATCGCAGGGCAAACCCCCGGGACTGCTACAACCTCTTGAAACGCCCAGCAAACCTTGGGAAGTGATTGCTATGGACTTCATGACTGATCTCCCTCTCAGTGGGGGTAAAACTGTGTTGTGGGTTGTTACTGATTTGTTTTCTAAGCAAATACATTTGATTCCATGCGCAGGGATTCCCTCTGCTCAGAAACTGGCCCGCCTCTTCGTGACGCATATCTTTCGTTTACATTCGTTTCCGCGTAAGATAATTTGTGACCGCGGCAGTGGTTTCGTTTCTAAGTTTTGGAAAGCTTTCCTCAAGTTGGTGGGAGTGGAACAAGGGTTGTCTAGTGCATACCATCCTCAAACTGATGGTCAAACTGAACGTGTCAATGCTGTACTGGAATGTTATTTACGCTGTTATGTTAACTACCACCAGGATAACTGGGTAGATCTGTTACCTTTAGCAGAATATGCCTACAATAATGCCATGCATCAATCCACAGGTTTTAGCCCATTTTTTGCTGTGTATGGACAAGATTTCAGTCCCATCGCTCCTACAGATGATATAGAGGGGGAGGGGAACCCCGACATTGCCTCCTGGGCACACGCCCTCCGTACCACTTGTCCCTGGCTCGTTAGAAACCTCGACCGAGCCAAACGTAAATACAAAGCACAAGCTGACAAACATCGCTCCCCCGGGGGTGATCTGCAAGTGGGTACTTTGGTTTACCTTTCCACCAAAAATCTCCGTTCCACCCAACCGTGCCATAAGCTCAGTGCTAAATACATTGGCCCTTTCCCCATCACCCGGGTCATAAACCCTGTCACGGTGGAACTGGCTCTCCCCAAATCCTTGAGGCGTGTGCATCCTGTTTTCCACATTAGCCTCCTCAAACCCCATGTTGCTTCTCCACGGTGGCATCCGGATCCACCTCCTGCGCAACCCATCATGGTGGGGGGGGAGGAACACTTCGAAGTCTCCAAGATCCTTGACTCCCGTGTTCACCATGGCAACCTGCAATACTTGGTCCGTTGGAAACATTTCCCCCCTGCCTATGACGAATGGGTACGCGCACGGGATGTCTCCGCCCCCGACCTCGTCGACGCCTTTCACATTGCTTACCCAGATCGGCCAGCCCCCTTGCGAACTGGGAGGGGCCTTGAGGGGAGCAGAATGTCAGGCTGCTATCTCTGTTTCGTTATTGCCTCTGTCTCTGCGTTGTATTGTCTGCCCCCCCAAGGTCGCATACCTAGGCCTGGGAACCCAGCTCCTGGGAAACTGTATTCAGCCTGTACGTGTAATCACCCGCCTTTCCTGCCTTATAATATCT
>NW_026612548.1:10000-12500 GCF_029931775.1 Euleptes europaea | reverse complement strand
TCGGTTCGGTTAGCATTAGGGTCAGGGACAGGGTCAGGGTTTGAAGTTAGGGTTATGGTTAGGGTTATGGTGAGGGTTAGGGTTAGGGTTCGGGTTAGGGTTCGGGTTAGGGTTAGGGTTAGGGTTAGGGTTAGGGTTAGGGTAATGGTCGGGGTCAGCGTTTGGGTTAGGGTTAGGGTCAGGGACAGGGTCAGGGTCACTGTCAGGATCAGGGACAGGGTCAGGGTCAGGGTCAGTATTTGGGTTAGGGTTAGGGTTAGGGCTGGGTTAGGGTTATGGTTAGGGTCAGGGTCAGGGTCAGGGTCAGGGTCAGGGTCAGGGTCCGGGTCAGGGTTAGGGTTAGGGTTTGGGTTAGGGTTAGGGTTAGGGCTGGGTTAGGGTTAGGGTCAGGGTCAGGGTCAGGGTCAGGGTCAGGGTCAGGGTCAGGGTCAGGGTCCGGGTCAGGGTTAGGGTTAGGGTTAGGGTTAGTGTTAGGGTTAAGGTTAGGGTTGGGGTTAGGGTTAGGGTTAGGGACATAATGAGGGTCAGGGTTAACAATTAGGGTTAGGGTTAGGGTTGGGTTAGGGTCAGGGTCAGGGTCAGGGTCAGGGTTTGGGGTAAGGGATAGGGTTAGGGTTAGGGTAAGGGTTAGCGTTAGGGTTAGGGTTAGGGTTAGCGTTAGGGTTATGGTTTGATTAGGGTAAGGGTTAGGGTTAGGGTTTGGGTTACGGTCAGGGTCAGGGTTCGGGTAAAGGTCAGGCTCAGGGTCAGGATTTGGGAGAGGGTTAGGGTTAGGGTTTGTGTTGGGTTAGGGTTAGGGTAAGGGTTAGGGTTAGAGTTAGGGTGAGGTTAGGGGAAGGGGTAGGGGTAGGGGTAGGGTTAGGGTTAGGGTTAGGGTTAGGGTTAGGGTTAGGTTTAGGGTTTGGGTTAAAGATGGGTTAGGGTCTGGTCAGGGTCAGGGTCAGGGTCGGGGTCAGCGTTTGGGTTAGGGTTAGGGTAAGGGTTAGGGTAAGGGTCAGGGTCAGGGTCAGGGTCAGGGGTCAGGGTCAGGGTCAGGGTCAGGGTCAGGGTCAGGGTTAGGGTTAGCGTTAGCGTTAGTGTTAGGGTTAGGTTCAGGGTTTGGGGTGAGGGTTAGAGTCAGGGTCAAGGTCAGGGTCAGGGTAAGGATCAGGGGTGTTGCGGTTCAGGCAATTAAGTGCCTACTTTCAAAGTGCTGGCTGTACTTTGGCTAATGTACGATGTCAGAGACCATGACAGGGTTAGGGGTAGGGTTAGGGGTAGGGTTTGGGTCAGGGTCAGGGTCAGGGTTAGGGTAAGGGTTAGGGATAGGGTTAGGGTTAGGGTTAGGGTTAGGGTTAGGGTCACGGTCAGGGTCAGGGTCAGGGTCAGGGTCAGGGTCAGGGTCAGGGTCAGGACAGGGTTAGGGCAAGGGTTAGGGTTAGGGCTAGGGTTAGGGTTAGGGTTAGGGTTAGGGTTAGGGTTAAGGTTAGGGTTAGGTTTGGGTTAGGGTTAGGGTTAGGGTTTGGGTTCGGTTCGGTTAGCATTAGGGTCAGGGTCAGGGACAGGGTCAGGGTTTGAAGTTAGGGTTATGGTTAGGGTTATGGTGAGGGTTAGGGTTAGGGTTCGGGTTAGGGTTCGGGTTAGGGTTCGGGTTAGGGTTAGGGTTAGGGTTAGGGTTAGGGTTAGGGTTAGGGTTAGGGTTAGGGTTAGGGTAATGGTCGGGGTCAGCGTTTGGGTTAGGGTTAGGGTTAGGGTTAGGGTTAGGGTTAGGGTTAGGGTTAGGGTCAGGGTCAGGGTCAGGGACAGGGTCAGGGTCACTGTCAGGATCAGGGTCAGGGTCAGGGTCAGTATTTGGGTTAGGGTTAGCGTTAGGGTTAGGGTTAGGGTTAGGGTCAGGGTTTTGGTGAGGGTTAGAGTCAGCGTCAGGGTCAGAGTCAGGATCAGGGTTGTTGCGGTTCAGGCCATTAAGTGCCTACATTCTAAGTGCTGGCTGTACTATGGCTACTGTACGATGTCAGAGACAATGACAGGGTTAGGGGTAGGGTTAGGGTTAGGGTCAGCGTCAGGGTTAGGGTAAGTGTTAGGGATTGGGTTAGGGTTAGGGTTAGTGTTAGTGTTAGTGTTAGTGTTAGTGTTAGTGTTAGTGTTAGTGTTAGTGTTAGGGTTAGGGTTAGGGTTAGGGTTAGGGTCAGGGTCAGGGTCAGGGTCAGGGTAAGGGTCAGGGCAGGGTTAGGGTCAGGGTTAGGGCTAGGGCTAGGCTTAGGGATAGGGTCAGGGTTAGGGTTAGGGTCAGGGTTAGGGTTAGGGTTAGGGTTAGGGTTAGGGTTAGGGTTAGGGTTAGGGTTAGGGTTAGGGTTAGTGTTCGGTTCGTTTAGCATTAGGGTAAGGGTCAAGGACAGGGTCAGGGTTTGAAGTTAGGGTTAGGGTTAGGGTTAGGGTTAGGGTTAGGGTTAGGGTTAGGGTTAGGGTTAGGGTTAGGGTTAGGGTTAGGGTTAGGGTTAGGGTTAGGGTTAGGGTTAGG
>NW_026612547.1:0-17438 GCF_029931775.1 Euleptes europaea | reverse complement strand
TACTAAGTCGAAATTAGTGATCTTGCTTTAGATTAGCCTCTATATTCTGCTCATTCTAGTCCTCCTTGGGATCACTCATAGACTAGGCCCAGGGCTAGTAGGGTGATAATTGTTGTAGTTCATATAAGGGTTGAATTGGGGGAGGGTAAGTTAATAGCTCACGGGGTTGGTAGGAGTAGGGCGACTTCTAGGTCAAAAAGTAGGAATAAGATAGCGACTAGAAAAAATCGCAATGAGAAAGGTAGTCGTGCTGAACCGACTGGGTCAAAGCCGCATTCGTATGGGGACAATTTTTCTGTGTCAGGGGTGGCTTGTGGTAGTCAAAAGCTAATGATGATTAGGGCGGCGGTTAGTGCGGTGGATATTAGAGTTACTATTATAATGTTTATTACTTCCTCTTAGGGTTAATTATGAGCTAAGGCTTTGTGAGTGGAAGTCACCTGTACTTTTAAATACTAAGGAAGTTATGAACCTCATCAATAGATTGAGATGTAAAGGAAGAGTCAAACAACGTCTACAAAGTGTCAGTATCATGCGGCCGCTTCGAATCCAAAGTGGTGGTCAGTGGTGAAGTGGAATTTTATTTGGCGTAGCAGGCAGACTACTAGGAAGCTAGTCCCAATGATTACATGTAGTCCGTGGAAGCCAGTGGCCACAAAAAAGGTGGTGCCATAGGCTCCGTCTGCTACTGTGAAAGAGGCCTCCAGATATTCTATAGCCTGTAGTAGTGTAAAGTAGGCCCCCAGTATGATTGTAAGCACTAGGGCCTGTATGGCCTCTTTTCGTTCTCCTCCTATGATTGAATGGTGGGCTCAGGTTACTGTAACACCTGATGCCAGTAGTACTGCGGTATTAAGTAGGGGAACTTCAAACGGGTTTAGGGGAGTAATTCCGCTTGGGGGTCAACAACCTCCAAGCTCTGGTGTAGGTGCAAGGCTTGAGTGATAGAATGCTCAAAAGAACCCGATGAAAAAGAAAACCTCTGAGGCAATGAATAAAATTATGCCATAACGAAGTCCCTGTTGAACTTGGTGGGTGTGGTGGCCTTGGTAGGTTCCTTCCCGAACAACATCTCGTCATCATTGCAGTATTGTTAATAGTATAGTGGTAAGGCCGATGGTTATTAATGTATTTGAGCCAAAGTGGAACCATATTGCGAGCCCAGAGGTTATTAATAAGGCTGCAATGGCCCCTGTTAGGGGCCATGGGCTTTGGTCTACTATGTGGAAGCTGTGGGCTTGGTGGGTCATTAAACGTTTTCTTGTAGGTAGAGACTTAATAATAGTACGAATACATATGCTTGGATCATTGCAACAGCGACTTCTAGGGCGGTTAACAATAGGAGGGTGACTGAGGTTAGCACTGATACTGATGGTATTAATGGCATTAATACAAGTGTGGCTGTTGAGATAAGTTGGATTAACAGGTGTCCTGCAGTTAGGTTTGCAGTAAGACGCACCCCCAGGGCTAGGGGTCGAATTAATAGGCTAGCTGTTTCGATAATTACTAAAATTGGAACTAGCGGGGTGGGTGTGCCCATGGGTAGTAGGTGTCCGATGGAGGCGGTGGGCTGGTTTCAAAGCCCAACAAGTACTGTAAATAGTCATATTGGTAGGGCCAGGCTTATGTTTATGGATAGTTGTGTGGTGGGGGTAAATGTGTATGGTAATAGCCCTAGCAGGTTGATTGTTAATAGGTATAACAAAATTGTTAATAGAAGCAGTGCTCAGGGGTGTCCTGTCTTACTGATTGGGGATATTAGTTGTTTTGTGGCGGTTTTTATTAGTCATAGTTTTAGTGCCCATGTGCGGCTTGGTATTAGATGTGTTTGTGAGTGAAATAGTGTTGTTGGGGCCAGTAGGGCAAGCAGGATTAATGGGACTCCTATTATCTGTGGGGTTGCGAATTGGTCGAATAGGTTTAACATCATAATCAGGATCAGCATGGGGGCTGGGTGCTTAGGGGTTTTGTAGTTGGTTGGTTGGCTATCTGGTGTTTTAACAGCTTTGGTTTTATTATAAGGAGGGTGATAAACCATACGGTTAACATAATTATAAGTCACGGAGCGGGGTTTAGTTGGGGCACGTCTTTAAGTGGTTATTGTTCCAATCTTTGGCTTAAAAGGCCAATGCTATTATGTAAAGCTTCTTAAAGATTGAAGTATCATGTTAGACCATAATTCGAAGTTGTCTAGGGTGGTGGCTTCTACTACAATGGGCATAAAGCTGTGGTTTGACCCGCAGATTTCTGAGCACTGGCCGTAAAATAGGCCTGGGGAAGCTGTAGTAAATGTTGTCTGGTTTAGTCGCCCAGGGATTGCATCGGTTTTAATGCCTAGTGAGGGGACGGCTCAAGAGTGAAGGACGTCTTCGGCTGAAATTAACATGCGGATCGGGGACTCTACGGGTACAACTATTCGGTGGTCTGTCTCTAGTAGTCGAATGGCCCCTGATCACAGGTCTGTTGTTGGGGTCATATAGGAGTCAAATGTTAGGTTTTCATAGTCTGTGTATTCGTAGCTTCAATATCATTGGTGTCCAAGGGCCTTAATTGTTAGGTGTGGGTTGTTAATCTCATCTATTAGGTACAGGATTCGTAAGGACGGCAGTGCAATTATGATTAGAATGATAGACGGCAGGACTGTTCAGATTATTTCAACTGCTTGGGCATCTATTGTGTTAGTGTGCGTTAGTGTGGTTGTTATTATAAGAGAGATAATATATAGGACGAAGGCGCTGATAAGGAATACGATTATAAGTGCGTGGTCGTGGAAGTGGAGGAGCTCTTCTATGATGGGGGATGCTGCGTCTTGGAATCCTAGTTGGGCAGGTTGTGCCATTGAGTCTCACAGGGGTTAGACTGTAATTTAGCCCTGACAGTGCTATGTAATAATTTACTAGAGGCTCGTGTTTGATAAGAGAGGGGTACGCAGTGGGCGTACGTTTAGCTTGAAACTAAAAGGTGGGGGTTCGAGTCCCTCGTCTCTTGGCAGGTTAAGATTGGACAAAGGCTGGTTCTTCATACGTGTGGTATGGGGGCGGGCAGCCGTGGAGTCACTCTAGGTTGACGTGTGTTAGTTCTGTGTTATTTGGGGTCCGTTTGGCAGAAAATGCCTCTCAGATAATATATATTATTATGATGACGGCAACAAGTGATGTTAGTGATCCAATTGATGAGACAGTGTTCCATAGTGTGTAGGCGTCTGGGTAGTCTGAGTACCGTCGTGGCATTCCAGCAAGACCTAAAAAGTGTTGGGGGAAGAATGTTATGTTTACGCCAATAAATATAACCCCGAATTGGGCTTTTGTTAAAGTGCTATGTAATGAGAAGCCAGTAAATAGTGGAAATCAGTGTACGAATCCGCCTATAATTGCAAATACTGCTCCTATAGATAAGACGTAGTGGAAGTGTGCGACTACGTAGTATGTGTCATGTAATACAATATCCAGGGATGAGTTTGCTAAGACGATCCCGGTTAGTCCGCCCACGGTAAACAGGAAGATAAAGCCAAGAGCCCACAGCAAGGCTGCGTCTCATTTGATTAGTCCGCCATGAAGGGTTGCTAACCAGCTGAATACTTTTACCCCAGTTGGGATTGCAATAATTATTGTGGCAGAGGTAAAGTATGCGCGGGTGTCTACATCCATGCCAACTGTGAATATATGGTGGGCTCAGACGATAAAACCAAGGAATCCGATAGAGACCATGGCCCACACCATGCCCATGTAGCCAAAGGGCTCTTTTTTACCAGCGTAGTATGCTACGATGTGGGAGATCATACCAAATCCGGGTAAAATTAAGATGTAAACTTCTGGGTGCCCAAAAAATCAGAACAGGTGTTGGTATAGCACGGGGTCTCCTCCGCCTGCCGGGTCAAAGAAGGTGGTGTTTAGGTTTCGGTCTGTTAATAGTATTGTGATGCCGGCAGCTAGTACTGGCAGAGACAGTAGAAGAAGTACTGCGGTGATAAGTACAGATCATACGAAGAGGGGGGTGTTGTATTGAGTTATTGCTGGGGCTTTTATATTAATGCAGGTGGTAATAAAGTTAATAGCCCCCAGGATGGAAGAAACCCCTGCTAGGTGCAGGGAAAAAATTGTCAGGTCTACGGATGCTCCTGCATGGGCCAGGTTGGCAGCTAGTGGTGGGTAGACGGTTCAGCCAGTTCCTGCCCCGGCTTCAACTCCGGAAGAGGCCAGTAAAAGGAGTAGTGAGGGGGGCAGGAGTCAAAAGCTTATGTTGTTTATTCGTGGAAAAGCCATGTCTGGGGCCCCAATTATTAGTGGAACCAGCCAGTTTCCGAAGCCCCCGATCATTACGGGTATTACCATGAAGAAGATTATTACAAAAGCATGGGCGGTTACAACCACATTATAGATTTGGTCGTCCCCAAGAAGGGTTCCAGGCTGGCTAAGCTCAGCTCGAATTAGCAAGCTTAGGCCAGTGCCGGCTATTCCGGCCCAGGCGCCAAAAAGTAGATACAGGGTGCCGATGTCTTTGTGGTTTGTCGAAAAAAATCAACGATTGATGGTCACAGGTAGGATGGCCGAGGGCAAGGCGGTGAGCTGTAGTCTCACAGACAGAGGTTTGAGTCCTTTTCGTACCAAGCTCCGTAGCGTAGAACGCAACAAAATGCAAGTTTGGAGACGCACCCAAAAAGGTGCCGGGGCTTCTCCCGTTTTTCTATAACGGGAGAAGGTAGATTGAAGCCCGCTGGATAGGGTGTTTAGTTGTTAACTAAAGTTTTATGGGATCAAAGCCCGTCGGTCTAGGGAGGTCTTAGCTTAATTAAAGTGTCTGAGTTGCATTCAGGAGATGTATATTAGTGTTTTACAGGCCTTCAGGGAATAAGATGTGTTTCTTGTTTGGGGCTTTGAAGGCCCCTGGTTTAAATAGTTAACCTAAGTCCCTGGGGGTGGGGCGGGGTTTATATGTTGTATAGTAGTGGTGTGATTGGTAGAAGGAGGGCTGTTGTAGTAGTTGCCGTGGTTATTAGGTGTGTGTGGTTGTTTTTGAATCGTCATGTGTTTTTTGTTGTGGTTGTGGTGGGCGGGTTTGTTAGTGTAGTGAAATAGGCTAGGCGGGTATAAAAGAATAGGCTTGGTAGGCTTATTAGGGCTAATGTTGTGGCTAGTGGGGTTAGCTGGTGTAGTGTTAGTTCTTTGATAATTAGCAGTTTTGGCATGAACCCTGTTAGGGGGGGAAGGCCCCCTAGTGATATTAGTGTTAGTATTATTATGGTTAAAAGTGTAGAGGAGTTAGACCAGGTGGTAGTAAGGTCTGTGATGTTTTTTGTTGATGCTGTTAATATAGAGGTAAATATTGCTGTGGTTGCGGCTAAATAGATAATTATGGTTAGTGTTGTAAGGCTGTGGCCCATAGTTAGGGCAATTGTTAATCATCCCATATGGGCGATTGAGGAGAAGGCCATGATTTTTCGGAGTTGTGTCTGATTTAGGCCTGACCACCCCCCAATTATTGTGGATAGGAGTCCCAGCACTAGGACCAGGTTTAGTGATAGGTGGTTGTGTATTATATAAAGTAGGGCTAGGGGGGCAAGTTTTTGTCATGTTGATATGATTAGGGCGGTTATTATTGTAGACCCCTGCAGGACCTCTGGGTATCAGAAGTGTGTTGGTGCCAAGCCTAGTTTTATTGCGATGGCTACTGTTAAAATTAGTGCAGTTGAGTTGTGCGTTGGCTGTATAATTGTTCATTGTCCGGTCTGTCAGGTGTTGATCAGGCTGGCCAGGAGGATTAGGGCAGCGGCTGCAGCTTGTGTTAGGAAATATTTTGTGGCGGCTTCTGTTGCTCGTGGGTGGTGTTGTTTAGTAATGTGTGGTAGTATGGCTAGTGTATTGATTTCTAGTCCAAGTCATGCAAGTAGTCAGTGGTGGCTTGATGTGGTGATGATGGTGCCTGTCGCTAGGCTTGAGATTAGGATTGTTTGTGTTATTGGGCTTATTAGTATAGGAAGGGTTGTGTACCAACATTGTCGGGGTATGGGCCCGAAAGCTTTATTAGCTGACTTTACTAGTAGGTAGTATAATTGGAAGTACACGAAGTTTTGGGCTTCGTAGTGCAGGTTCGTAGCCTGTCTTTCTAAGGAAGTGGGAGGGGCGAGTCTCCATATCATACTCTATCAAAGTAGTCCTTAATGTTTCGGGCACACTGCCAAAGTTTGGGTTATGTTAGTGGGGGGGTGCCTGATATTGAAATGGGTGTGGCAATGTATCAGACGCAAAGGGCTAGGGTTAGTGGTAGGAAGTTTTTTCAAAGTAGGTGCATTAGTTGGTCATATCGAAATCGTGGATATGATGCGCGGATTCACAGGAAGCCCAGTGTTAACATGCAGGTTTTAATCATAATATTTATTGAAAATAGTTCTGGGGTGTTGGGGCAGTTTGGGCCTAGGAATAGGATACATGAGAGGGTGTTTATTATTAAGATGTTTGCGTATTCTGCTAGGAAGAATAGTGCGAATGGGCCGGCTGCGTATTCAACATTAAATCCTGAGACAAGCTCTGACTCGCCTTCGGTTAGGTCGAATGGGGCCCGGTTTGTTTCTGCAATTGTTGAGATGTATCATATTATTATTAGTGGTCATACACATGTTGCTAATCACGTGTTTTTTTGTGTTGTTAGCAGGGTTTGTATTGAAAATCCCCCCGTGAATATTATGGTTGATAGTACAATGATTCCTATTGTTACCTCATAAGAGATAGTTTGTGCGACTGCCCGTAGGGCGCCAACGAGGGCGTATTTTGAGTTTGTTGCTCACCCAGATCATAGAATTGAGTATACAGCAAGGCTTGAGATAGCCAGTAGTATTAATAGGCCTAAATTAGCGTCCATGATGGGGTTTGGTATTGGAATGGGGGCTCAAATTGTTAGTGACAGTAGTAGTGCTAGTATTGGTATGGCTAAAAATAGTGTTGGTGTTGATGCCGTTGGTCGGATGGGTTCTTTGGTGAAAAGTTTTAGTCCGTCTGCAATTGGTTGTAGTAGGCCGTAGGGCCCTACAATGTTTGGGCCCTTGCGTAGTTGTATGTAGCCTAGGGTTTTTCGTTCTAATAGGGTTAGGAAGGCAACTGCTAGTAGGATTGGGATGATGAGTGTTAGTGGGTTAACTACTAGGGTTATTGTGGTTTTAATTATTAGGGAGAAGATTTGAGCTTCTGTTGTAAGGGCTTAGGCCTTTTGCATAATTACCTGGCTCTGCCACCCTAAAGCGTGGCCCTGGTCTTAGGCCGCTGGTTTTGATAAATGGGCTCTTTAGTGTGGGTAAGAGCTTGGTATTAGCACGTGGGGGTCCTATTGGTGCTTCTCCCTGGGTCCTTTCGTACTGAAGGGAGAAAAACATAGATAGAAACCGACCTGGATTTCTCCGGTCTGAACTCAGATCACGTAGGACTAGTTAATCGTTGAACAAACGAACCCTTGGTAGTGGCTGCACCACCAGGATGTCCTGATCCAACATCGAGGTCGTAAACCCTCTTGGCGATAGGGGCTCTAAAAGAGGATGGCGCTGTTATCCCTGGGGTAACTTGGTTCGTTGATCTGTGTTACAGGGTCAATTTTATGGTGGTCTCATTGGCTTGTGGGTCTTTGATAGATTTTTGGTCTGTGGTCTTGGAAGTTTTGTTTATTTCCGAAGTCGCCCCAACTAAAAACAAGGCTAAGGGGGGGGGGTAGAGGCCCCGTGGTTATTAGTTTTTGTTTTAAGCTCCACAGGGTCTTTTCGTCTTATGTTTACATCCTAGCTTTTTAACTAGGGGATCAAGTTCATTGATCTGCTTTAGGAGACAGTTGGGCCCTCATTTAGCCGTTCATACTAGTCATTATTTAAGTGACAAGTGATTACGCTACCTTTGCACGGTTAGAATACCGCGGCCGTTTAAAAGATCACTGGGCAGGCAGCACCTTTAATACTTGTGTGGCTAAAGGCTATGTTTTTGGTAAACAGTTGGGGCCCTAAGTGGCTGAGTTCCTTTTGTGGCGTTTAATCTGTCTGTGCTGCACTCCTGTGTTGGGTTAACAGGGGGTTATATTATATGGTTAAAAAGTGTGTTAAATTTTTCCATTTGTGGTCTGTTATTTACTGGTAGTTTATCTATTTCCAGTTTATGGGGGTGCATGTAGAGAGCGGGGCTCTTATTACTAATTTTAACAGTGGTGTCTCTATTGTGGTAGAGTAGCTCAGTTAAGTGGTCTAGGGGTTCTTGGTTTGTTTAGTATCTTTAAGATTGTGTGCTGTGACGCGTTTAGTTTTTGGTGGCTGCTTTAAGGCCAACTGGTGTGTTTTATTTGGTGTTTTCCTCTAGGATTGGTTGTTTTCAATTACAATAAGGCTGTACCCTTATTGTATATAGTATAGGAGTGACAGTGGTAAATATGCTTGTATTTAGGTTCAGGCGTCCTATAGTTGAACTAGAATTCTTTTATTGAGCAACCAGCTATCACCAGGCTCGATAGGCGTGTCACCTCTACCTAGCAGTCTCTCCAGCCTTTTGCCACAGGGACGGGTGTACTCAAAAAGTTGCTGTTAGGTAGCTCGTCTGGGTTCGGGTGAGCAGGTTTTAGTGCGCTTTATCTGTATTTGCTTATTAAACCATGATGCAAAAGGTACAAGGTCAGATCTTTGCTTTGTTGGTGCTTGGGGTTTTTCATAGTTCTTTCATTGTTCCCTTGCGGTACTATATGCTATTGCGTCAAGTGGGTGTTTTCTATCGCCTAAAAATATACTGGTACTGGGTTAAATGGTTTGGTTTATAGTGGGGCTTGAGGTTTTGAACTGTTTGTTGAGCTGTGGAGTTTGGGCTCAAGCGGGTTTTTGTTTAAACGTTTTTCAATTGTAAGTTGAATGCTTTATATAAGTGTAAGCTACCTCTTGATTTAGTGGCCAAGTGCACTTTCCAGTACACTTACCTTGTTACGACTTGCCTCATCTGTTGGTGTTTTGTTTTTTATAAAGTGTGGTTTATTAGTTCTTGAGGAGGGTGACGGGCGGTGTGTACGTGTCCCATGGCAGGCTTCAAACAGGCTTATCTTGCTTGTTTTACTGCTAAATCCACCTTCTGGTGAAGGTTTCATGTCACTTGTGGTGTTTTCTAGTGTAGAAAATGTAGCTCATCTCTGCCCCCTTATATGCTACACCTTGACCTGACGTGTTAAATGTTATCTATCTTACTTACGGCAGTTCTTTCATAAGGTAGGTTTGCGACGGCGGTATATAGGCTGGGTAAAGGCAAAAGGGGGTAAGGTTTGGCGTGGAGTATCGATTATAGGACAAGCTCCTCTAGGTTGGTTTGGGGCACCGTCAAGTCCTTAGAGTTTTAAGTTTTTCACTTGTAATTCTCTGGCGAGTTGCTAGTGTAAGGTGCAAGTTTGGTTTATGGCCAAGCATAATAGGGTATCTAATCCTAGTTTGGGCCTTGGCTTTCGTGAGTCGATGGGGCTTAATTAATTGTGGGAGGGGTGGAGTTGTTTTTGCATTGGTTAGTATTTTACAACGTAGGTGCAGCTCAGCCTTCTTTTATTAAGTTTTAGGGGTCTAGTCACTTTTTACGCCGAGTATTATTATTTTGGGGCTTTCGTATAACCGCGGTGGCTGGCACGAAATTTACCGCCCCGTCTGGTTTAACTGTGGCTAAGTCAAGCTTTATGGCTTATACATTAATGTTTATCACTGCTGGGCCCCGTGTGGGTGTGGCGGTGCTAGGTGTCTGGGGCTAAATAGTGTGGTGTGCCTGATACCTGCTCCTGGCCTAGTGGGTAGGCACTGTGTGGGGGTTTGCACAGGGGTGTGGAGGCTTGCATGTGTAATTCGAGTTAAAAATAATAATAAGTTTAGGACCAAAACGGTGTGTTTCCGGGAAATTACTAGGATCCATAACGGCAACTTCAGGGCCGTGCTTTAGTATTATTTAAGCTACAGTAACGGAGTTGCCGTTGTGTGGTTTAGTGTGTGTAATATATATATATATATATATATATATATATATACATTTTGGGGTTTTATTTTGTGTGTGGGGAGCTGCGATTTTTGTTCTTGTGGTATTATGGCAAGTCTTGGATCGCAACTAAGAAAAAATTTTTGCAATTAAATCTCGTTTTAGGGGTTTGGCGAGAAGCACTTTAATTGCAGGGAAAAATTCTTAGTGGGGGGTAAGGGGGGTTTGCCGGAGGTAGCCGTGTGAGTATGGGCGTGTTCGGGGCGTGGGTGTGTGTGGGTGTATGTGGGTGTATGGGGGGCGTGTGTGTGTGTGTGTGTGTGTGTGTGTGTGTGGTGGGTATGGGTATGGGTATGGGTATGGGTATGGGTGTGGGTATGGGTATGGGTATGGGTGTGGGTATGGGTGTAGGTGTAGGTGTAGGTGTAGGTATAGGTATAGGTATAGGTATAGGTGTCGTGTTTATTCATTGGTTTTTAGTCTAGTAAATAATTATATGTCCTTCGAGCATGAATAATTTACCCCTGGGTGGGCTTGTGGGATCGTGGGCCATCTTGCACCGTAGGTTCAGCAGAGTTGTTAGTTGACAGCCACTGGAAATGAGGTTGTGATATACCACCCTAAAAATAAAAATACCAGCCGCATGACAGCACAGGGATGCTATGAGTATGAGGAGACGTGTAACTAATCCTAGCAACCAAAGGCCTCTTAAAAGGCACGAGTGATACGTCAGCGATTAATGGACTTGACCTCACAGAACCAGAGGCCTTGGAAAGGGCACTGTGTGTTAGTCTACATTTCATGGACTACGAGACTGGGCACCTGGTGTGCGAATACAAGGATTGATGATCTCTCGGGATATGTCCGGTAAAGAATCAATATGTCTTAAATACATGGATTTATTAATCCACGCTTATTTGATGATATGTACTATGTAAAATCAATGATAGGATGTACTGGGACAATATTCATGGGGCAGATAGATGTATGTTGATTATACATAGTATGTATTATGTAAAATTAATAATAATATGTACTGGGACAATATTCATGGGGCAAATAAATGTATGTTGATTATACATAGTATGTAAAGGGGGACCCCCCATAACCCTAGACACTAATGGAGGTCCTGGAGTTTATAAGGTTGTTAAATGGCCATATAGGCTCCACCCCCGTGTGGGGGTGAAGCCTATTTGGGTGGGGTGGTCTCAGAAAATAGTTTAAGTGAAAACACTAGTTTTGGGGACTAGAGTTAAGAGTTGAGTCTTTTTTTTGATATACTGCGGGCGGAGGCCTTGGAGTTTATAAGGTTGTTAAGTGGCCATATAGGCTCCACCCCCGTGTGGGGGTGAAGCCTATTTGGGTGGGGTGGTCTCAGAAAATAGTTTAAGTGAAAACACTAGTTTTGGGGACTAGAGTTAAGAGTTGAGTCTTTTTTTGATATACTGCGGGCGGAGGCCTTGGAGTTTATAAGGTTGTTAAGTGGCCATATAGGCTCCACCCCCGTGTGGGGGTGAAGCCTATTTGGGTGGGGTGGTCTTAGAAAATAGTTTAAGTGAAAACACTAGTTTTGGGGACTAGAGTTAAGAGTTGAGTCTTTTTTTTGATATACTGCGGGCGGAGGCCTTGGAGTTTATAAGGTTGTTAAGTGGCCATATAGGCTCCACCCCCGTGTGGGGGTGAAGCCTATTTGGGTGGGGTGGTCTTAGAAAATAGTTTAAGTGAAAACACTAGTTTTGGGGACTAGAGTTAAGAGTTGAGTCTTTTTTTTGATATACTGCGGGCGGAGGCCTTGGAGTTTATAAGGTTGTTAAGTGGCCATATAGGCTCCACCCCCGTGTGGGGGTGAAGCCTATTTGGGTGGGGTGGTCTCAGAAAATAGTTTAAGTGAAAACACTAGTTTTGGGGACTAGAGTTAAGAGTTGAGTCTTTTTTGTATGTGGGGGTGTGAGTAGTGCCCCAGGGTTGTAATGCGTTCCAATCTTTGACTTACAAGGTCAGTGCTTTAAGTGTGGTTTAAGCTACAAGGGCTGGTGGGGTTATCAGTTTATTAGTTTATTCTCTAGTTTATTGATTGTGGGGCTTAATAGTAGGATTGTTGTGAAGTATAGGACGGAAGCTAGTTGTCCGATTATGATAAATGGGTCTTCGACTGGTTGTCCTCCGATTCAGGTTAGGATAGCGATAGTGGCGATTATGGTTCAAAATGTTAGTTGTGATAGTGGTCGGAATGTGCTTGTTCGTTGTTTTGAGTTGTGTGTAAGTGGGATTAGCAGTAGGATTATAATGGATATTATTAGGGCAAGTACTCCTCCAAGTTTGTTTGGGATGGAACGTAGGATGGCGTAGGCGAATAGGAAGTACCATTCTGGTTTGATGTGTGGTGGGGTTATTAGGGGGTTTGCTGGGGTAAAGTTTTCTGGGTCCCCAAGCAGTTGTGGGGAGAAAAGGGATAGGTACAGTAGTGTTATTATTATAAGGGCTGCCCCTAGCAGGTCTTTAGTTGAAAAGTATGGGTGGAACGGAATTTTATCTGAGTTTGAGTTTACCCCTGTTGGGTTGTTTGATCCCGTTTCGTGTAGGAATAGTATGTGTAGGATTGCAGTGGCTGAGATGATGAATGGCAGTAGGAAGTGGAAAGTGAAAAATCGTGTTAGTGTTGCGTTATCTACGGCGAACCCGCCTCAAATTCACTCTACTAGGGTGTTTCCTATATATGGAACTGCTGATAGTAGGTTTGTGATTACGGTAGCCCCTCAGAATGATATCTGTCCCCATGGCAGGACATAGCCCACGAACGCGGTTGCTATTACTAGGAATAGTAGGGCCACGCCGATGTTTCAGGTCTCTTTGTATAAGTATGAGCCGTAGTATAGGCCTCGCCCGATGTGTATATAAAGGCAGATAAAAAATATGGAGGCGCCGTTGGCGTGGATGTTTCGGATTAGTCAGCCGTGTTGTACGTCACGACAGATGTGGGCGATTGATGAGAATGCTGTGGAGGTGTCTGCGGTGTAGTGCATGGCCAAGAATAGGCCGGTGGAGATTTGGATTAGTAGGCACAGCCCTAACAAGGACCCAAAGTTTCATCAAGCGGAGATGTTTGATGGTGTGGGGAGGTCAATAAATGAGTTGTTTATTATTTTGATTATTGGGTGTGTTTTTCGGATTGGGGTCATTATTGGTTTTTATAGTTGAATAACAACGGTGGTTTTTCGTATCACAGGTTTTGGCATGGCCAAATGAAAATTATGTCGTACTTTGTTTTTTTTACTGTGTTGTGTATGGTGTTGGGGTTTATTGGTGTAGCGTCAAATCCTTCTCCTGTTTTTGGGGCGATGGGACTTGTAGTGTCTGCGTTGGGTGGTAGTGTGGTGTTAGTTATTTTTGGTGGGTCCTTTATTGCATTGGTGTTATTTTTAATTTATTTAGGTGGGATATTGGTAGTCTTTGCTTATTCTGTGGCACTTTCAGCAGACCAATATCCTGAGGTGTGGTTGGATTACTCTGTTTTGTATTATGTGTTTGGGTATTTTATATTAGTTTTGTTTTTAGTTTGGTACTTTGGAGGGTTGTCTATTGATGGGTGTGGGGCGTCTGGTGGGGACGATTTTGGTTTTGAGGGTACTCGGACTGATTTTAGTGGTGTTGCATTGATATATTCTTTGGGCGGGCCGTTATTATTGTTGTGTGGGGGGAGTTTAATGGTGGCCCTGTTTGTTGTCCTTGAGTTAACTCGAGGGTCGAGTTTTGGGGGGCTACGTGCGGTTTAGTAGTATGTGGTAATTGCGGCGGCTAGAGTGGCAATAAGTATGACTAGGTATGTTTTGATGTGTCCGGTGTGTGATTTGGACAGTTTTTTAGCTAGGGCGGTGTTAATTAATATGGCTGTTTTTGGGGCGATGGCCTCATATCAGATAAGGTCATTTAAGTGCATAGCGGTGTTTTGTCCGAATTGTATGTTGTATTTTGGTTGGGCTCGGTGTGCAAGGGTGTTAAAGAACCCCAGTTGTGTTGAGGATGTACTTGGTGTACTTTGTTTTGGTTTTAATAGGTTGGATGTTTGTATGGTGATATCTATAGCACATAGCAGGCCTACTAGCGTGATAATTGTGGCGGCTAGTTTTGTAATTGGGCCCATTGTTATTGTTTGGGGTGGGGTTGGTAGTATTGTTGTGGCCACAAATAGGCCAGATATAATACTTCCTATGGCGAGTCGTACTAGGGGTCGAGTCTGGCTTGGGTTTGTTTCTGCTGGGGTTGTAGTTGTGTTGTATCGAGGCTTATTTGTTTGGACATAAAAGGTTAGGCGTAGGCTGTAGGCGGCTGTAAGGGCGGTAGCAATAATAGTGGTTGATAGGGCTCAGGCGTTTAAGTGTGATGTGTTTATTGTTTCAATGATTACGTCTTTAGTGTAAAATCCAGCTAGGAAGGGGGCCCCTGTTAGGGCTAGGTTGCCGATAGTTATACAGGTTGTGGTTAGCGGTATTGTTTTTTGGGTGCTTCCTATTTTTCGGATGTCTTGTTCGTCCCCGAGATTATGAATTACTGAACCTGCGCATAGGAATAGTATGGCCTTGAAAAAGGCGTGTGTGGTGATGTGTAGGTATGTTAACTGTGGCTGGTTTAGTCCTAGTGTTAGTATTATTAGGCCGAGCTGGCTTGAGGTGGAGAAGGCAATGATCTTTTTGATATCGTTTTGTGTGAGGGCACAGAGTGCTGCAAAGGTTGTAGTTATTGCTCCTAGGCATAGGCAGAGGGTAGTTGTGGCCTGGCTGTTTTGTATTATTGGGAATAGCCGGGCCAGTAGAAAAATTCCGGCAACGACTATTGTGCTAGAGTGAAGTAGTGCTGATACTGGGGTTGGGCCTTCTATGGCTGCTGGCAGCCATGGGTGTAGCCCAAATTGGGCGGATTTTCCCATGGCTGCTAAGACTAGGCCTAGTAGTGGCAGGGTGGGGGGGGTCGTATGTGAGAATGTTTGTTGTACGTCCCATGTGTTGTAGTGTATTGCGAATCAAGCTAAAGACAGGATTAGTCCAATGTCTCCGATTCGGTTGTATATAACAGCTTGTAGGGCGGATGTGTTTGCATTGGTGCGCCCGTGCCACCACCCGATTAGTAAGAAGGATATGATGCCTACCCCTTCCCAGCCAACAAATAGTTGTAATAGGCTGTTTGCTGTTGTTATGGTTATTATGGCTAGGAGGAATAGTATTAAGTATTTTATAAATTTGTTTTTGTTCGGGTCTAGTTTTATATATCAATCTGAGAACTCCAGGATGGCCCAGGTGATAAATAGGGCTGTTGTTATAAACGTGGTAGAGTAAATATCAAATAGGAAGCTGATATTAATGTTGAAGGACGTTTGTAGTCAGGTAGCGTTGGTTATAGTTGTTTGTATTCCGTAGTTGATAAAAATATTGGTTGGAATTAGGCTTGTCAGGCAGGCAAGTTTAGTAGTTTGTGTGAAGTAGCCCGAGGCTTGTGTAATAAACATAGAGGTAATAATAGGGGCAATAAGGACTAGCAGGGTTGAAATTATGGTTGAGTAGAATAGTATGGAGGTCATGTACTTTCACTTGGAGTTGCACCAAGTAGTGTTAATGCCTAAGATTAAAGGAAGGTCTAATATCCTTTGAAAGTCTTGGGTTATAATGTGGAGTGGTCCGGAGAATTTAACTTCGGTAATTTGAATTAGCAGTTCCAATTTGTGTCGTCCCTCTCGGTATGCAAGGGGCGGGGTGCCCCTGTTGTTAAGTCCACAGCTTAGTGTTTTGATCAAACTATGCCTACTTCTGGGTGCTACAGGATTAGTTTTGGGTTTATAATTAATAGTGCCATAGGGATGAGGTGAAGGGCTATTAATAGGTGTTCTCGGGTGTTTGAGGGTGGGTGGGAGGTATTTGTTGGTGTTTTGTTTCGTTGCGTTATAATGAAGACATATAGGGAGTATAGGGCGGTTAATAGCGTCGTTAGGCCTGTTAAGATGATTGTTATGGTGGCTCAGTTTATAGCAGAAGTAATGATTATTAATTCCCCCATCAGGTTGATTGTAGGGGGTAGGGCCATGTTGGCTAAGTTTGCCATAAGTCATCATGTGGCTATAAGTGGGAGGGTGAGTTGAAGGCCCCGTGTTATTAATAAAGTTCGAGTGTGGGTTCGTTCATAGTTTGTGTTGGCTAGGCAAAATAGTATAGAAGAGGCTAATCCGTGGGCGACCATTAGAATTATTGTTCCTGAGATACTTCATGGGGTCTGAATTAGGGCTCCTGCAGTTACAAGGCCTATGTGGCTTACTGAGGAGTAGGCAATGATGGATTTTAAGTCTGTTTGACGTAGGCAAATGAGGCTGGTTATAATTATTCCCCAGAGGGCTAGAATAATGAGGGGGTAGCACATAGTTTGTGTTGTTGGGTTTAGGATTGGGGTGATTCGGATGATGCCGTATCCTCCCAGTTTAAGAAGTACGGCGGCCAGGATTATTGATCCAGCGATTGGGGCCTCAACGTGTGCTTTTGGTAGTCATAAGTGCATGGAGTATAGGGGTATTTTTACTATAAATGCTAGAAGACATGATAGTCATACTAGTGAGTTGGTTCATGTTATTAGTATTTCTGGGTGCTTTATTGACATTATTAGTGGTGTTGTGTGGTAGTTGTGGGTGTATGAATATAAAATTATTACTAATAGTGGGAGTGAGCCGGATAGTGTATAGAACAGGAAATAAGTGCCTGCGGCGAGTCGCTCTGTTTGGCTGCCCCAACGCGTGATAAGGATTAGTGTTGGGATTAGTGTTGCTTCAAATAACAGGTAGAATAGTATTAAGTTGTTTGAGGCGAATGTTAGAATTAGGGTGGTTTGTAGCAGAGCACAGGTTGATAAGAACAGGCGTTGTCGGGACTGAGGCTCTTTGGCCATGTGGCTTTGGCTTGCTACTACTATAAGTGGGAGCAATCAGGATGAAAGAATAGTCAGGGGGGTTGAGAATTGGTCGAGTGTTATCCATGTGTTGACATGTCAGATTTTTGTTAGTGTGGGGGCGTTTAATTGTCCTATTAATAGGAGTGTTGTTGTTATAGATAGGGCCGTATAAATGTGGAAGGTGTATTTAGTTGGGGCTAAAAGGGCGGTTGGGACTAGTATTACTGTTGCTATGGTTAGTTTTAGCATTTTAATAGGCTTATGGTTTTTAGGTGGTCTGTTGCGTGAGTGCGGGAGGATGCAGCTAATAGGGCCAGTCCTGCTCCTGCCTCACATGCGGACATGGTCAAGAGGGTAATTGGAAGGGTGGCAGTGGTTGACAGGTGTTGGGTTAAGGAGATAGCACTAAGTCCAATAAATAGGCTTAAAAGCAGGCCCTCGATGCATAGAAGGGCAGATACAAGATGTTTACGGTGGAGTGCTAGTCCTATAAGGCTTAGGGTAAAGATGGCTAGTATCAGTAGGTGTTGAGGTAGCATAGTTAGTGGCCCCATTATTTTG
>NW_026612546.1:0-17438 GCF_029931775.1 Euleptes europaea | reverse complement strand
TGGGGTGGTCTTAGAAAATAGTTTAAGTGAAAACACTAGTTTTGGGGACTAGAGTTAAGAGTTGAGTCTTTTTTTTGATATACTGCGGGCGGAGGCCTTGGAGTTTATAAGGTTGTTAAGTGGCCATATAGGCTCCACCCCCGTGTGGGGGTGAAGCCTATTTGGGTGGGGTGGTCTTAGAAAATAGTTTAAGTGAAAACACTAGTTTTGGGGACTAGAGTTAAGAGTTGAGTCTTTTTTTTGATATACTGCGGGCGGAGGCCTTGGAGTTTATAAGGTTGTTAAGTGGCCATATAGGCTCCACCCCCGTGTGGGGGTGAAGCCTATTTGGGTGGGGTGGTCTCAGAAAATAGTTTAAGTGAAAACACTAGTTTTGGGGACTAGAGTTAAGAGTTGAGTCTTTTTTGTATGTGGGGGTGTGAGTAGTGCCCCAGGGTTGTAATGCGTTCCAATCTTTGACTTACAAGGTCAGTGCTTTAAGTGTGGTTTAAGCTACAAGGGCTGGTGGGGTTATCAGTTTATTAGTTTATTCTCTAGTTTATTGATTGTGGGGCTTAATAGTAGGATTGTTGTGAAGTATAGGACGGAAGCTAGTTGTCCGATTATGATAAATGGGTCTTCGACTGGTTGTCCTCCGATTCAGGTTAGGATAGCGATAGTGGCGATTATGGTTCAAAATGTTAGTTGTGATAGTGGTCGGAATGTGCTTGTTCGTTGTTTTGAGTTGTGTGTAAGTGGGATTAGCAGTAGGATTATAATGGATATTATTAGGGCAAGTACTCCTCCAAGTTTGTTTGGGATGGAACGTAGGATGGCGTAGGCGAATAGGAAGTACCATTCTGGTTTGATGTGTGGTGGGGTTATTAGGGGGTTTGCTGGGGTAAAGTTTTCTGGGTCCCCAAGCAGTTGTGGGGAGAAAAGGGATAGGTACAGTAGTGTTATTATTATAAGGGCTGCCCCTAGCAGGTCTTTAGTTGAAAAGTATGGGTGGAACGGAATTTTATCTGAGTTTGAGTTTACCCCTGTTGGGTTGTTTGATCCCGTTTCGTGTAGGAATAGTATGTGTAGGATTGCAGTGGCTGAGATGATGAATGGCAGTAGGAAGTGGAAAGTGAAAAATCGTGTTAGTGTTGCGTTATCTACGGCGAACCCGCCTCAAATTCACTCTACTAGGGTGTTTCCTATATATGGAACTGCTGATAGTAGGTTTGTGATTACGGTAGCCCCTCAGAATGATATCTGTCCCCATGGCAGGACATAGCCCACGAACGCGGTTGCTATTACTAGGAATAGTAGGGCCACGCCGATGTTTCAGGTCTCTTTGTATAAGTATGAGCCGTAGTATAGGCCTCGCCCGATGTGTATATAAAGGCAGATAAAAAATATGGAGGCGCCGTTGGCGTGGATGTTTCGGATTAGTCAGCCGTGTTGTACGTCACGACAGATGTGGGCGATTGATGAGAATGCTGTGGAGGTGTCTGCGGTGTAGTGCATGGCCAAGAATAGGCCGGTGGAGATTTGGATTAGTAGGCACAGCCCTAACAAGGACCCAAAGTTTCATCAAGCGGAGATGTTTGATGGTGTGGGGAGGTCAATAAATGAGTTGTTTATTATTTTGATTATTGGGTGTGTTTTTCGGATTGGGGTCATTATTGGTTTTTATAGTTGAATAACAACGGTGGTTTTTCGTATCACAGGTTTTGGCATGGCCAAATGAAAATTATGTCGTACTTTGTTTTTTTTACTGTGTTGTGTATGGTGTTGGGGTTTATTGGTGTAGCGTCAAATCCTTCTCCTGTTTTTGGGGCGATGGGACTTGTAGTGTCTGCGTTGGGTGGTAGTGTGGTGTTAGTTATTTTTGGTGGGTCCTTTATTGCATTGGTGTTATTTTTAATTTATTTAGGTGGGATATTGGTAGTCTTTGCTTATTCTGTGGCACTTTCAGCAGACCAATATCCTGAGGTGTGGTTGGATTACTCTGTTTTGTATTATGTGTTTGGGTATTTTATATTAGTTTTGTTTTTAGTTTGGTACTTTGGAGGGTTGTCTATTGATGGGTGTGGGGCGTCTGGTGGGGACGATTTTGGTTTTGAGGGTACTCGGACTGATTTTAGTGGTGTTGCATTGATATATTCTTTGGGCGGGCCGTTATTATTGTTGTGTGGGGGGAGTTTAATGGTGGCCCTGTTTGTTGTCCTTGAGTTAACTCGAGGGTCGAGTTTTGGGGGGCTACGTGCGGTTTAGTAGTATGTGGTAATTGCGGCGGCTAGAGTGGCAATAAGTATGACTAGGTATGTTTTGATGTGTCCGGTGTGTGATTTGGACAGTTTTTTAGCTAGGGCGGTGTTAATTAATATGGCTGTTTTTGGGGCGATGGCCTCATATCAGATAAGGTCATTTAAGTGCATAGCGGTGTTTTGTCCGAATTGTATGTTGTATTTTGGTTGGGCTCGGTGTGCAAGGGTGTTAAAGAACCCCAGTTGTGTTGAGGATGTACTTGGTGTACTTTGTTTTGGTTTTAATAGGTTGGATGTTTGTATGGTGATATCTATAGCACATAGCAGGCCTACTAGCGTGATAATTGTGGCGGCTAGTTTTGTAATTGGGCCCATTGTTATTGTTTGGGGTGGGGTTGGTAGTATTGTTGTGGCCACAAATAGGCCAGATATAATACTTCCTATGGCGAGTCGTACTAGGGGTCGAGTCTGGCTTGGGTTTGTTTCTGCTGGGGTTGTAGTTGTGTTGTATCGAGGCTTATTTGTTTGGACATAAAAGGTTAGGCGTAGGCTGTAGGCGGCTGTAAGGGCGGTAGCAATAATAGTGGTTGATAGGGCTCAGGCGTTTAAGTGTGATGTGTTTATTGTTTCAATGATTACGTCTTTAGTGTAAAATCCAGCTAGGAAGGGGGCCCCTGTTAGGGCTAGGTTGCCGATAGTTATACAGGTTGTGGTTAGCGGTATTGTTTTTTGGGTGCTTCCTATTTTTCGGATGTCTTGTTCGTCCCCGAGATTATGAATTACTGAACCTGCGCATAGGAATAGTATGGCCTTGAAAAAGGCGTGTGTGGTGATGTGTAGGTATGTTAACTGTGGCTGGTTTAGTCCTAGTGTTAGTATTATTAGGCCGAGCTGGCTTGAGGTGGAGAAGGCAATGATCTTTTTGATATCGTTTTGTGTGAGGGCACAGAGTGCTGCAAAGGTTGTAGTTATTGCTCCTAGGCATAGGCAGAGGGTAGTTGTGGCCTGGCTGTTTTGTATTATTGGGAATAGCCGGGCCAGTAGAAAAATTCCGGCAACGACTATTGTGCTAGAGTGAAGTAGTGCTGATACTGGGGTTGGGCCTTCTATGGCTGCTGGCAGCCATGGGTGTAGCCCAAATTGGGCGGATTTTCCCATGGCTGCTAAGACTAGGCCTAGTAGTGGCAGGGTGGGGGGGGTCGTATGTGAGAATGTTTGTTGTACGTCCCATGTGTTGTAGTGTATTGCGAATCAAGCTAAAGACAGGATTAGTCCAATGTCTCCGATTCGGTTGTATATAACAGCTTGTAGGGCGGATGTGTTTGCATTGGTGCGCCCGTGCCACCACCCGATTAGTAAGAAGGATATGATGCCTACCCCTTCCCAGCCAACAAATAGTTGTAATAGGCTGTTTGCTGTTGTTATGGTTATTATGGCTAGGAGGAATAGTATTAAGTATTTTATAAATTTGTTTTTGTTCGGGTCTAGTTTTATATATCAATCTGAGAACTCCAGGATGGCCCAGGTGATAAATAGGGCTGTTGTTATAAACGTGGTAGAGTAAATATCAAATAGGAAGCTGATATTAATGTTGAAGGACGTTTGTAGTCAGGTAGCGTTGGTTATAGTTGTTTGTATTCCGTAGTTGATAAAAATATTGGTTGGAATTAGGCTTGTCAGGCAGGCAAGTTTAGTAGTTTGTGTGAAGTAGCCCGAGGCTTGTGTAATAAACATAGAGGTAATAATAGGGGCAATAAGGACTAGCAGGGTTGAAATTATGGTTGAGTAGAATAGTATGGAGGTCATGTACTTTCACTTGGAGTTGCACCAAGTAGTGTTAATGCCTAAGATTAAAGGAAGGTCTAATATCCTTTGAAAGTCTTGGGTTATAATGTGGAGTGGTCCGGAGAATTTAACTTCGGTAATTTGAATTAGCAGTTCCAATTTGTGTCGTCCCTCTCGGTATGCAAGGGGCGGGGTGCCCCTGTTGTTAAGTCCACAGCTTAGTGTTTTGATCAAACTATGCCTACTTCTGGGTGCTACAGGATTAGTTTTGGGTTTATAATTAATAGTGCCATAGGGATGAGGTGAAGGGCTATTAATAGGTGTTCTCGGGTGTTTGAGGGTGGGTGGGAGGTATTTGTTGGTGTTTTGTTTCGTTGCGTTATAATGAAGACATATAGGGAGTATAGGGCGGTTAATAGCGTCGTTAGGCCTGTTAAGATGATTGTTATGGTGGCTCAGTTTATAGCAGAAGTAATGATTATTAATTCCCCCATCAGGTTGATTGTAGGGGGTAGGGCCATGTTGGCTAAGTTTGCCATAAGTCATCATGTGGCTATAAGTGGGAGGGTGAGTTGAAGGCCCCGTGTTATTAATAAAGTTCGAGTGTGGGTTCGTTCATAGTTTGTGTTGGCTAGGCAAAATAGTATAGAAGAGGCTAATCCGTGGGCGACCATTAGAATTATTGTTCCTGAGATACTTCATGGGGTCTGAATTAGGGCTCCTGCAGTTACAAGGCCTATGTGGCTTACTGAGGAGTAGGCAATGATGGATTTTAAGTCTGTTTGACGTAGGCAAATGAGGCTGGTTATAATTATTCCCCAGAGGGCTAGAATAATGAGGGGGTAGCACATAGTTTGTGTTGTTGGGTTTAGGATTGGGGTGATTCGGATGATGCCGTATCCTCCCAGTTTAAGAAGTACGGCGGCCAGGATTATTGATCCAGCGATTGGGGCCTCAACGTGTGCTTTTGGTAGTCATAAGTGCATGGAGTATAGGGGTATTTTTACTATAAATGCTAGAAGACATGATAGTCATACTAGTGAGTTGGTTCATGTTATTAGTATTTCTGGGTGCTTTATTGACATTATTAGTGGTGTTGTGTGGTAGTTGTGGGTGTATGAATATAAAATTATTACTAATAGTGGGAGTGAGCCGGATAGTGTATAGAACAGGAAATAAGTGCCTGCGGCGAGTCGCTCTGTTTGGCTGCCCCAACGCGTGATAAGGATTAGTGTTGGGATTAGTGTTGCTTCAAATAACAGGTAGAATAGTATTAAGTTGTTTGAGGCGAATGTTAGAATTAGGGTGGTTTGTAGCAGAGCACAGGTTGATAAGAACAGGCGTTGTCGGGACTGAGGCTCTTTGGCCATGTGGCTTTGGCTTGCTACTACTATAAGTGGGAGCAATCAGGATGAAAGAATAGTCAGGGGGGTTGAGAATTGGTCGAGTGTTATCCATGTGTTGACATGTCAGATTTTTGTTAGTGTGGGGGCGTTTAATTGTCCTATTAATAGGAGTGTTGTTGTTATAGATAGGGCCGTATAAATGTGGAAGGTGTATTTAGTTGGGGCTAAAAGGGCGGTTGGGACTAGTATTACTGTTGCTATGGTTAGTTTTAGCATTTTAATAGGCTTATGGTTTTTAGGTGGTCTGTTGCGTGAGTGCGGGAGGATGCAGCTAATAGGGCCAGTCCTGCTCCTGCCTCACATGCGGACATGGTCAAGAGGGTAATTGGAAGGGTGGCAGTGGTTGACAGGTGTTGGGTTAAGGAGATAGCACTAAGTCCAATAAATAGGCTTAAAAGCAGGCCCTCGATGCATAGAAGGGCAGATACAAGATGTTTACGGTGGAGTGCTAGTCCTATAAGGCTTAGGGTAAAGATGGCTAGTATCAGTAGGTGTTGAGGTAGCATAGTTAGTGGCCCCATTATTTTGGGATGTACTAAGTCGAAATTAGTGATCTTGCTTTAGATTAGCCTCTATATTCTGCTCATTCTAGTCCTCCTTGGGATCACTCATAGACTAGGCCCAGGGCTAGTAGGGTGATAATTGTTGTAGTTCATATAAGGGTTGAATTGGGGGAGGGTAAGTTAATAGCTCACGGGGTTGGTAGGAGTAGGGCGATTTCTAGGTCAAAAAGTAGGAATAAGATAGCGACTAGAAAAAATCGCAATGAGAAAGGTAGTCGTGCTGAACCGACTGGGTCAAAGCCGCATTCGTATGGGGACAATTTTTCTGTGTCAGGGGTGGCTTGTGGTAGTCAAAAGCTAATGATGATTAGGGCGGCGGTTAGTGCGGTGGATATTAGAGTTACTATTATAATGTTTATTACTTCCTCTTAGGGTTAATTATGAGCTAAGGCTTTGTGAGTGGAAGTCACCTGTACTTTTAAATACTAAGGAAGTTATGAACCTCATCAATAGATTGAGATGTAAAGGAAGAGTCAAACAACGTCTACAAAGTGTCAGTATCATGCGGCCGCTTCGAATCCAAAGTGGTGGTCAGTGGTGAAGTGGAATTTTATTTGGCGTAGCAGGCAGACTACTAGGAAGCTAGTCCCAATGATTACATGTAGTCCGTGGAAGCCAGTGGCCACAAAAAAGGTGGTGCCATAGGCTCCGTCTGCTACTGTGAAAGAGGCCTCCAGATATTCTATAGCCTGTAGTAGTGTAAAGTAGGCCCCCAGTATGATTGTAAGCACTAGGGCCTGTATGGCCTCTTTTCGTTCTCCTCCTATGATTGAATGGTGGGCTCAGGTTACTGTAACACCTGATGCCAGTAGTACTGCGGTATTAAGTAGGGGAACTTCAAACGGGTTTAGGGGAGTAATTCCGCTTGGGGGTCAACAACCTCCAAGCTCTGGTGTAGGTGCAAGGCTTGAGTGATAGAATGCTCAAAAGAACCCGATGAAAAAGAAAACCTCTGAGGCAATGAATAAAATTATGCCATAACGAAGTCCCTGTTGAACTTGGTGGGTGTGGTGGCCTTGGTAGGTTCCTTCCCGAACAACATCTCGTCATCATTGCAGTATTGTTAATAGTATAGTGGTAAGGCCGATGGTTATTAATGTATTTGAGCCAAAGTGGAACCATATTGCGAGCCCAGAGGTTATTAATAAGGCTGCAATGGCCCCTGTTAGGGGCCATGGGCTTTGGTCTACTATGTGGAAGCTGTGGGCTTGGTGGGTCATTAAACGTTTTCTTGTAGGTAGAGACTTAATAATAGTACGAATACATATGCTTGGATCATTGCAACAGCGACTTCTAGGGCGGTTAACAATAGGAGGGTGACTGAGGTTAGCACTGATACTGATGGTATTAATGGCATTAATACAAGTGTGGCTGTTGAGATAAGTTGGATTAACAGGTGTCCTGCAGTTAGGTTTGCAGTAAGACGCACCCCCAGGGCTAGGGGTCGAATTAATAGGCTAGCTGTTTCGATAATTACTAAAATTGGAACTAGCGGGGTGGGTGTGCCCATGGGTAGTAGGTGTCCGATGGAGGCGGTGGGCTGGTTTCAAAGCCCAACAAGTACTGTAAATAGTCATATTGGTAGGGCCAGGCTTATGTTTATGGATAGTTGTGTGGTGGGGGTAAATGTGTATGGTAATAGCCCTAGCAGGTTGATTGTTAATAGGTATAACAAAATTGTTAATAGAAGCAGTGCTCAGGGGTGTCCTGTCTTACTGATTGGGGATATTAGTTGTTTTGTGGCGGTTTTTATTAGTCATAGTTTTAGTGCCCATGTGCGGCTTGGTATTAGATGTGTTTGTGAGTGAAATAGTGTTGTTGGGGCCAGTAGGGCAAGCAGGATTAATGGGACTCCTATTATCTGTGGGGTTGCGAATTGGTCGAATAGGTTTAACATCATAATCAGGATCAGCATGGGGGCTGGGTGCTTAGGGGTTTTGTAGTTGGTTGGTTGGCTATCTGGTGTTTTAACAGCTTTGGTTTTATTATAAGGAGGGTGATAAACCATACGGTTAACATAATTATAAGTCACGGAGCGGGGTTTAGTTGGGGCACGTCTTTAAGTGGTTATTGTTCCAATCTTTGGCTTAAAAGGCCAATGCTATTATGTAAAGCTTCTTAAAGATTGAAGTATCATGTTAGACCATAATTCGAAGTTGTCTAGGGTGGTGGCTTCTACTACAATGGGCATAAAGCTGTGGTTTGACCCGCAGATTTCTGAGCACTGGCCGTAAAATAGGCCTGGGGAAGCTGTAGTAAATGTTGTCTGGTTTAGTCGCCCAGGGATTGCATCGGTTTTAATGCCTAGTGAGGGGACGGCTCAAGAGTGAAGGACGTCTTCGGCTGAAATTAACATGCGGATCGGGGACTCTACGGGTACAACTATTCGGTGGTCTGTCTCTAGTAGTCGAATGGCCCCTGATCACAGGTCTGTTGTTGGGGTCATATAGGAGTCAAATGTTAGGTTTTCATAGTCTGTGTATTCGTAGCTTCAATATCATTGGTGTCCAAGGGCCTTAATTGTTAGGTGTGGGTTGTTAATCTCATCTATTAGGTACAGGATTCGTAAGGACGGCAGTGCAATTATGATTAGAATGATAGACGGCAGGACTGTTCAGATTATTTCAACTGCTTGGGCATCTATTGTGTTAGTGTGCGTTAGTGTGGTTGTTATTATAAGAGAGATAATATATAGGACGAAGGCGCTGATAAGGAATACGATTATAAGTGCGTGGTCGTGGAAGTGGAGGAGCTCTTCTATGATGGGGGATGCTGCGTCTTGGAATCCTAGTTGGGCAGGTTGTGCCATTGAGTCTCACAGGGGTTAGACTGTAATTTAGCCCTGACAGTGCTATGTAATAATTTACTAGAGGCTCGTGTTTGATAAGAGAGGGGTACGCAGTGGGCGTACGTTTAGCTTGAAACTAAAAGGTGGGGGTTCGAGTCCCTCGTCTCTTGGCAGGTTAAGATTGGACAAAGGCTGGTTCTTCATACGTGTGGTATGGGGGCGGGCAGCCGTGGAGTCACTCTAGGTTGACGTGTGTTAGTTCTGTGTTATTTGGGGTCCGTTTGGCAGAAAATGCCTCTCAGATAATATATATTATTATGATGACGGCAACAAGTGATGTTAGTGATCCAATTGATGAGACAGTGTTCCATAGTGTGTAGGCGTCTGGGTAGTCTGAGTACCGTCGTGGCATTCCAGCAAGACCTAAAAAGTGTTGGGGGAAGAATGTTATGTTTACGCCAATAAATATAACCCCGAATTGGGCTTTTGTTAAAGTGCTATGTAATGAGAAGCCAGTAAATAGTGGAAATCAGTGTACGAATCCGCCTATAATTGCAAATACTGCTCCTATAGATAAGACGTAGTGGAAGTGTGCGACTACGTAGTATGTGTCATGTAATACAATATCCAGGGATGAGTTTGCTAAGACGATCCCGGTTAGTCCGCCCACGGTAAACAGGAAGATAAAGCCAAGAGCCCACAGCAAGGCTGCGTCTCATTTGATTAGTCCGCCATGAAGGGTTGCTAACCAGCTGAATACTTTTACCCCAGTTGGGATTGCAATAATTATTGTGGCAGAGGTAAAGTATGCGCGGGTGTCTACATCCATGCCAACTGTGAATATATGGTGGGCTCAGACGATAAAACCAAGGAATCCGATAGAGACCATGGCCCACACCATGCCCATGTAGCCAAAGGGCTCTTTTTTACCAGCGTAGTATGCTACGATGTGGGAGATCATACCAAATCCGGGTAAAATTAAGATGTAAACTTCTGGGTGCCCAAAAAATCAGAACAGGTGTTGGTATAGCACGGGGTCTCCTCCGCCTGCCGGGTCAAAGAAGGTGGTGTTTAGGTTTCGGTCTGTTAATAGTATTGTGATGCCGGCAGCTAGTACTGGCAGAGACAGTAGAAGAAGTACTGCGGTGATAAGTACAGATCATACGAAGAGGGGGGTGTTGTATTGAGTTATTGCTGGGGCTTTTATATTAATGCAGGTGGTAATAAAGTTAATAGCCCCCAGGATGGAAGAAACCCCTGCTAGGTGCAGGGAAAAAATTGTCAGGTCTACGGATGCTCCTGCATGGGCCAGGTTGGCAGCTAGTGGTGGGTAGACGGTTCAGCCAGTTCCTGCCCCGGCTTCAACTCCGGAAGAGGCCAGTAAAAGGAGTAGTGAGGGGGGCAGGAGTCAAAAGCTTATGTTGTTTATTCGTGGAAAAGCCATGTCTGGGGCCCCAATTATTAGTGGAACCAGCCAGTTTCCGAAGCCCCCGATCATTACGGGTATTACCATGAAGAAGATTATTACAAAAGCATGGGCGGTTACAACCACATTATAGATTTGGTCGTCCCCAAGAAGGGTTCCAGGCTGGCTAAGCTCAGCTCGAATTAGCAAGCTTAGGCCAGTGCCGGCTATTCCGGCCCAGGCGCCAAAAAGTAGATACAGGGTGCCGATGTCTTTGTGGTTTGTCGAAAAAAATCAACGATTGATGGTCACAGGTAGGATGGCCGAGGGCAAGGCGGTGAGCTGTAGTCTCACAGACAGAGGTTTGAGTCCTTTTCGTACCAAGCTCCGTAGCGTAGAACGCAACAAAATGCAAGTTTGGAGACGCACCCAAAAAGGTGCCGGGGCTTCTCCCGTTTTTCTATAACGGGAGAAGGTAGATTGAAGCCCGCTGGATAGGGTGTTTAGTTGTTAACTAAAGTTTTATGGGATCAAAGCCCGTCGGTCTAGGGAGGTCTTAGCTTAATTAAAGTGTCTGAGTTGCATTCAGGAGATGTATATTAGTGTTTTACAGGCCTTCAGGGAATAAGATGTGTTTCTTGTTTGGGGCTTTGAAGGCCCCTGGTTTAAATAGTTAACCTAAGTCCCTGGGGGTGGGGCGGGGTTTATATGTTGTATAGTAGTGGTGTGATTGGTAGAAGGAGGGCTGTTGTAGTAGTTGCCGTGGTTATTAGGTGTGTGTGGTTGTTTTTGAATCGTCATGTGTTTTTTGTTGTGGTTGTGGTGGGCGGGTTTGTTAGTGTAGTGAAATAGGCTAGGCGGGTATAAAAGAATAGGCTTGGTAGGCTTATTAGGGCTAATGTTGTGGCTAGTGGGGTTAGCTGGTGTAGTGTTAGTTCTTTGATAATTAGCAGTTTTGGCATGAACCCTGTTAGGGGGGGAAGGCCCCCTAGTGATATTAGTGTTAGTATTATTATGGTTAAAAGTGTAGAGGAGTTAGACCAGGTGGTAGTAAGGTCTGTGATGTTTTTTGTTGATGCTGTTAATATAGAGGTAAATATTGCTGTGGTTGCGGCTAAATAGATAATTATGGTTAGTGTTGTAAGGCTGTGGCCCATAGTTAGGGCAATTGTTAATCATCCCATATGGGCGATTGAGGAGAAGGCCATGATTTTTCGGAGTTGTGTCTGATTTAGGCCTGACCACCCCCCAATTATTGTGGATAGGAGTCCCAGCACTAGGACCAGGTTTAGTGATAGGTGGTTGTGTATTATATAAAGTAGGGCTAGGGGGGCAAGTTTTTGTCATGTTGATATGATTAGGGCGGTTATTATTGTAGACCCCTGCAGGACCTCTGGGTATCAGAAGTGTGTTGGTGCCAAGCCTAGTTTTATTGCGATGGCTACTGTTAAAATTAGTGCAGTTGAGTTGTGCGTTGGCTGTATAATTGTTCATTGTCCGGTCTGTCAGGTGTTGATCAGGCTGGCCAGGAGGATTAGGGCAGCGGCTGCAGCTTGTGTTAGGAAATATTTTGTGGCGGCTTCTGTTGCTCGTGGGTGGTGTTGTTTAGTAATGTGTGGTAGTATGGCTAGTGTATTGATTTCTAGTCCAAGTCATGCAAGTAGTCAGTGGTGGCTTGATGTGGTGATGATGGTGCCTGTCGCTAGGCTTGAGATTAGGATTGTTTGTGTTATTGGGCTTATTAGTATAGGAAGGGTTGTGTACCAACATTGTCGGGGTATGGGCCCGAAAGCTTTATTAGCTGACTTTACTAGTAGGTAGTATAATTGGAAGTACACGAAGTTTTGGGCTTCGTAGTGCAGGTTCGTAGCCTGTCTTTCTAAGGAAGTGGGAGGGGCGAGTCTCCATATCATACTCTATCAAAGTAGTCCTTAATGTTTCGGGCACACTGCCAAAGTTTGGGTTATGTTAGTGGGGGGGTGCCTGATATTGAAATGGGTGTGGCAATGTATCAGACGCAAAGGGCTAGGGTTAGTGGTAGGAAGTTTTTTCAAAGTAGGTGCATTAGTTGGTCATATCGAAATCGTGGATATGATGCGCGGATTCACAGGAAGCCCAGTGTTAACATGCAGGTTTTAATCATAATATTTATTGAAAATAGTTCTGGGGTGTTGGGGCAGTTTGGGCCTAGGAATAGGATACATGAGAGGGTGTTTATTATTAAGATGTTTGCGTATTCTGCTAGGAAGAATAGTGCGAATGGGCCGGCTGCGTATTCAACATTAAATCCTGAGACAAGCTCTGACTCGCCTTCGGTTAGGTCGAATGGGGCCCGGTTTGTTTCTGCAATTGTTGAGATGTATCATATTATTATTAGTGGTCATACACATGTTGCTAATCACGTGTTTTTTTGTGTTGTTAGCAGGGTTTGTATTGAAAATCCCCCCGTGAATATTATGGTTGATAGTACAATGATTCCTATTGTTACCTCATAAGAGATAGTTTGTGCGACTGCCCGTAGGGCGCCAACGAGGGCGTATTTTGAGTTTGTTGCTCACCCAGATCATAGAATTGAGTATACAGCAAGGCTTGAGATAGCCAGTAGTATTAATAGGCCTAAATTAGCGTCCATGATGGGGTTTGGTATTGGAATGGGGGCTCAAATTGTTAGTGACAGTAGTAGTGCTAGTATTGGTATGGCTAAAAATAGTGTTGGTGTTGATGCCGTTGGTCGGATGGGTTCTTTGGTGAAAAGTTTTAGTCCGTCTGCAATTGGTTGTAGTAGGCCGTAGGGCCCTACAATGTTTGGGCCCTTGCGTAGTTGTATGTAGCCTAGGGTTTTTCGTTCTAATAGGGTTAGGAAGGCAACTGCTAGTAGGATTGGGATGATGAGTGTTAGTGGGTTAACTACTAGGGTTATTGTGGTTTTAATTATTAGGGAGAAGATTTGAGCTTCTGTTGTAAGGGCTTAGGCCTTTTGCATAATTACCTGGCTCTGCCACCCTAAAGCGTGGCCCTGGTCTTAGGCCGCTGGTTTTGATAAATGGGCTCTTTAGTGTGGGTAAGAGCTTGGTATTAGCACGTGGGGGTCCTATTGGTGCTTCTCCCTGGGTCCTTTCGTACTGAAGGGAGAAAAACATAGATAGAAACCGACCTGGATTTCTCCGGTCTGAACTCAGATCACGTAGGACTAGTTAATCGTTGAACAAACGAACCCTTGGTAGTGGCTGCACCACCAGGATGTCCTGATCCAACATCGAGGTCGTAAACCCTCTTGGCGATAGGGGCTCTAAAAGAGGATGGCGCTGTTATCCCTGGGGTAACTTGGTTCGTTGATCTGTGTTACAGGGTCAATTTTATGGTGGTCTCATTGGCTTGTGGGTCTTTGATAGATTTTTGGTCTGTGGTCTTGGAAGTTTTGTTTATTTCCGAAGTCGCCCCAACTAAAAACAAGGCTAAGGGGGGGGGGTAGAGGCCCCGTGGTTATTAGTTTTTGTTTTAAGCTCCACAGGGTCTTTTCGTCTTATGTTTACATCCTAGCTTTTTAACTAGGGGATCAAGTTCATTGATCTGCTTTAGGAGACAGTTGGGCCCTCATTTAGCCGTTCATACTAGTCATTATTTAAGTGACAAGTGATTACGCTACCTTTGCACGGTTAGAATACCGCGGCCGTTTAAAAGATCACTGGGCAGGCAGCACCTTTAATACTTGTGTGGCTAAAGGCTATGTTTTTGGTAAACAGTTGGGGCCCTAAGTGGCTGAGTTCCTTTTGTGGCGTTTAATCTGTCTGTGCTGCACTCCTGTGTTGGGTTAACAGGGGGTTATATTATATGGTTAAAAAGTGTGTTAAATTTTTCCATTTGTGGTCTGTTATTTACTGGTAGTTTATCTATTTCCAGTTTATGGGGGTGCATGTAGAGAGCGGGGCTCTTATTACTAATTTTAACAGTGGTGTCTCTATTGTGGTAGAGTAGCTCAGTTAAGTGGTCTAGGGGTTCTTGGTTTGTTTAGTATCTTTAAGATTGTGTGCTGTGACGCGTTTAGTTTTTGGTGGCTGCTTTAAGGCCAACTGGTGTGTTTTATTTGGTGTTTTCCTCTAGGATTGGTTGTTTTCAATTACAATAAGGCTGTACCCTTATTGTATATAGTATAGGAGTGACAGTGGTAAATATGCTTGTATTTAGGTTCAGGCGTCCTATAGTTGAACTAGAATTCTTTTATTGAGCAACCAGCTATCACCAGGCTCGATAGGCGTGTCACCTCTACCTAGCAGTCTCTCCAGCCTTTTGCCACAGGGACGGGTGTACTCAAAAAGTTGCTGTTAGGTAGCTCGTCTGGGTTCGGGTGAGCAGGTTTTAGTGCGCTTTATCTGTATTTGCTTATTAAACCATGATGCAAAAGGTACAAGGTCAGATCTTTGCTTTGTTGGTGCTTGGGGTTTTTCATAGTTCTTTCATTGTTCCCTTGCGGTACTATATGCTATTGCGTCAAGTGGGTGTTTTCTATCGCCTAAAAATATACTGGTACTGGGTTAAATGGTTTGGTTTATAGTGGGGCTTGAGGTTTTGAACTGTTTGTTGAGCTGTGGAGTTTGGGCTCAAGCGGGTTTTTGTTTAAACGTTTTTCAATTGTAAGTTGAATGCTTTATATAAGTGTAAGCTACCTCTTGATTTAGTGGCCAAGTGCACTTTCCAGTACACTTACCTTGTTACGACTTGCCTCATCTGTTGGTGTTTTGTTTTTTATAAAGTGTGGTTTATTAGTTCTTGAGGAGGGTGACGGGCGGTGTGTACGTGTCCCATGGCAGGCTTCAAACAGGCTTATCTTGCTTGTTTTACTGCTAAATCCACCTTCTGGTGAAGGTTTCATGTCACTTGTGGTGTTTTCTAGTGTAGAAAATGTAGCTCATCTCTGCCCCCTTATATGCTACACCTTGACCTGACGTGTTAAATGTTATCTATCTTACTTACGGCAGTTCTTTCATAAGGTAGGTTTGCGACGGCGGTATATAGGCTGGGTAAAGGCAAAAGGGGGTAAGGTTTGGCGTGGAGTATCGATTATAGGACAAGCTCCTCTAGGTTGGTTTGGGGCACCGTCAAGTCCTTAGAGTTTTAAGTTTTTCACTTGTAATTCTCTGGCGAGTTGCTAGTGTAAGGTGCAAGTTTGGTTTATGGCCAAGCATAATAGGGTATCTAATCCTAGTTTGGGCCTTGGCTTTCGTGAGTCGATGGGGCTTAATTAATTGTGGGAGGGGTGGAGTTGTTTTTGCATTGGTTAGTATTTTACAACGTAGGTGCAGCTCAGCCTTCTTTTATTAAGTTTTAGGGGTCTAGTCACTTTTTACGCCGAGTATTATTATTTTGGGGCTTTCGTATAACCGCGGTGGCTGGCACGAAATTTACCGCCCCGTCTGGTTTAACTGTGGCTAAGTCAAGCTTTATGGCTTATACATTAATGTTTATCACTGCTGGGCCCCGTGTGGGTGTGGCGGTGCTAGGTGTCTGGGGCTAAATAGTGTGGTGTGCCTGATACCTGCTCCTGGCCTAGTGGGTAGGCACTGTGTGGGGGTTTGCACAGGGGTGTGGAGGCTTGCATGTGTAATTCGAGTTAAAAATAATAATAAGTTTAGGACCAAAACGGTGTGTTTCCGGGAAATTACTAGGATCCATAACGGCAACTTCAGGGCCGTGCTTTAGTATTATTTAAGCTACAGTAACGGAGTTGCCGTTGTGTGGTTTAGTGTGTGTAATATATATATATATATATATATATATATATATACATTTTGGGGTTTTATTTTGTGTGTGGGGAGCTGCGATTTTTGTTCTTGTGGTATTATGGCAAGTCTTGGATCGCAACTAAGAAAAAATTTTTGCAATTAAATCTCGTTTTAGGGGTTTGGCGAGAAGCACTTTAATTGCAGGGAAAAATTCTTAGTGGGGGGTAAGGGGGGTTTGCCGGAGGTAGCCGTGTGAGTATGGGCGTGTTCGGGGCGTGGGTGTGTGTGGGTGTATGTGGGTGTATGGGGGGCGTGTGTGTGTGTGTGTGTGTGTGTGTGTGTGTGTGTGGGTGGGTATGGGTATGGGTATGGGTATGGGTATGGGTGTGGGTATGGGTATGGGTATGGGTGTGGGTATGGGTGTAGGTGTAGGTGTAGGTGTAGGTATAGGTATAGGTATAGGTATAGGTGTCGTGTTTATTCATTGGTTTTTAGTCTAGTAAATAATTATATGTCCTTCGAGCATGAATAATTTACCCCTGGGTGGGCTTGTGGGATCGTGGGCCATCTTGCACCGTAGGTTCAGCAGAGTTGTTAGTTGACAGCCACTGGAAATGAGGTTGTGATATACCACCCTAAAAATAAAAATACCAGCCGCATGACAGCACAGGGATGCTATGAGTATGAGGAGACGTGTAACTAATCCTAGCAACCAAAGGCCTCTTAAAAGGCACGAGTGATACGTCAGCGATTAATGGACTTGACCTCACAGAACCAGAGGCCTTGGAAAGGGCACTGTGTGTTAGTCTACATTTCATGGACTACGAGACTGGGCACCTGGTGTGCGAATACAAGGATTGATGATCTCTCGGGATATGTCCGGTAAAGAATCAATATGTCTTAAATACATGGATTTATTAATCCACGCTTATTTGATGATATGTACTATGTAAAATCAATGATAGGATGTACTGGGACAATATTCATGGGGCAGATAGATGTATGTTGATTATACATAGTATGTATTATGTAAAATTAATAATAATATGTACTGGGACAATATTCATGGGGCAAATAAATGTATGTTGATTATACATAGTATGTAAAGGGGGACCCCCCATAACCCTAGACACTAATGGAGGTCCTGGAGTTTATAAGGTTGTTAAATGGCCATATAGGCTCCACCCCCGTGTGGGGGTGAAGCCTATTTGGGTGGGGTGGTCTCAGAAAATAGTTTAAGTGAAAACACTAGTTTTGGGGACTAGAGTTAAGAGTTGAGTCTTTTTTTTGATATACTGCGGGCGGAGGCCTTGGAGTTTATAAGGTTGTTAAGTGGCCATATAGGCTCCACCCCCGTGTGGGGGTGAAGCCTATTTGGGTGGGGTGGTCTCAGAAAATAGTTTAAGTGAAAACACTAGTTTTGGGGACTAGAGTTAAGAGTTGAGTCTTTTTTTGATATACTGCGGGCGGAGGCCTTGGAGTTTATAAGGTTGTTAAGTGGCCATATAGGCTCCACCCCCGTGTGGGGGTGAAG
>NW_026612545.1:0-17438 GCF_029931775.1 Euleptes europaea | reverse complement strand
GGGGTTTGCTGGGGTAAAGTTTTCTGGGTCCCCAAGCAGTTGTGGGGAGAAAAGGGATAGGTACAGTAGTGTTATTATTATAAGGGCTGCCCCTAGCAGGTCTTTAGTTGAAAAGTATGGGTGGAACGGAATTTTATCTGAGTTTGAGTTTACCCCTGTTGGGTTGTTTGATCCCGTTTCGTGTAGGAATAGTATGTGTAGGATTGCAGTGGCTGAGATGATGAATGGCAGTAGGAAGTGGAAAGTGAAAAATCGTGTTAGTGTTGCGTTATCTACGGCGAACCCGCCTCAAATTCACTCTACTAGGGTGTTTCCTATATATGGAACTGCTGATAGTAGGTTTGTGATTACGGTAGCCCCTCAGAATGATATCTGTCCCCATGGCAGGACATAGCCCACGAACGCGGTTGCTATTACTAGGAATAGTAGGGCCACGCCGATGTTTCAGGTCTCTTTGTATAAGTATGAGCCGTAGTATAGGCCTCGCCCGATGTGTATATAAAGGCAGATAAAAAATATGGAGGCGCCGTTGGCGTGGATGTTTCGGATTAGTCAGCCGTGTTGTACGTCACGACAGATGTGGGCGATTGATGAGAATGCTGTGGAGGTGTCTGCGGTGTAGTGCATGGCCAAGAATAGGCCGGTGGAGATTTGGATTAGTAGGCACAGCCCTAACAAGGACCCAAAGTTTCATCAAGCGGAGATGTTTGATGGTGTGGGGAGGTCAATAAATGAGTTGTTTATTATTTTGATTATTGGGTGTGTTTTTCGGATTGGGGTCATTATTGGTTTTTATAGTTGAATAACAACGGTGGTTTTTCGTATCACAGGTTTTGGCATGGCCAAATGAAAATTATGTCGTACTTTGTTTTTTTTACTGTGTTGTGTATGGTGTTGGGGTTTATTGGTGTAGCGTCAAATCCTTCTCCTGTTTTTGGGGCGATGGGACTTGTAGTGTCTGCGTTGGGTGGTAGTGTGGTGTTAGTTATTTTTGGTGGGTCCTTTATTGCATTGGTGTTATTTTTAATTTATTTAGGTGGGATATTGGTAGTCTTTGCTTATTCTGTGGCACTTTCAGCAGACCAATATCCTGAGGTGTGGTTGGATTACTCTGTTTTGTATTATGTGTTTGGGTATTTTATATTAGTTTTGTTTTTAGTTTGGTACTTTGGAGGGTTGTCTATTGATGGGTGTGGGGCGTCTGGTGGGGACGATTTTGGTTTTGAGGGTACTCGGACTGATTTTAGTGGTGTTGCATTGATATATTCTTTGGGCGGGCCGTTATTATTGTTGTGTGGGGGGAGTTTAATGGTGGCCCTGTTTGTTGTCCTTGAGTTAACTCGAGGGTCGAGTTTTGGGGGGCTACGTGCGGTTTAGTAGTATGTGGTAATTGCGGCGGCTAGAGTGGCAATAAGTATGACTAGGTATGTTTTGATGTGTCCGGTGTGTGATTTGGACAGTTTTTTAGCTAGGGCGGTGTTAATTAATATGGCTGTTTTTGGGGCGATGGCCTCATATCAGATAAGGTCATTTAAGTGCATAGCGGTGTTTTGTCCGAATTGTATGTTGTATTTTGGTTGGGCTCGGTGTGCAAGGGTGTTAAAGAACCCCAGTTGTGTTGAGGATGTACTTGGTGTACTTTGTTTTGGTTTTAATAGGTTGGATGTTTGTATGGTGATATCTATAGCACATAGCAGGCCTACTAGCGTGATAATTGTGGCGGCTAGTTTTGTAATTGGGCCCATTGTTATTGTTTGGGGTGGGGTTGGTAGTATTGTTGTGGCCACAAATAGGCCAGATATAATACTTCCTATGGCGAGTCGTACTAGGGGTCGAGTCTGGCTTGGGTTTGTTTCTGCTGGGGTTGTAGTTGTGTTGTATCGAGGCTTATTTGTTTGGACATAAAAGGTTAGGCGTAGGCTGTAGGCGGCTGTAAGGGCGGTAGCAATAATAGTGGTTGATAGGGCTCAGGCGTTTAAGTGTGATGTGTTTATTGTTTCAATGATTACGTCTTTAGTGTAAAATCCAGCTAGGAAGGGGGCCCCTGTTAGGGCTAGGTTGCCGATAGTTATACAGGTTGTGGTTAGCGGTATTGTTTTTTGGGTGCTTCCTATTTTTCGGATGTCTTGTTCGTCCCCGAGATTATGAATTACTGAACCTGCGCATAGGAATAGTATGGCCTTGAAAAAGGCGTGTGTGGTGATGTGTAGGTATGTTAACTGTGGCTGGTTTAGTCCTAGTGTTAGTATTATTAGGCCGAGCTGGCTTGAGGTGGAGAAGGCAATGATCTTTTTGATATCGTTTTGTGTGAGGGCACAGAGTGCTGCAAAGGTTGTAGTTATTGCTCCTAGGCATAGGCAGAGGGTAGTTGTGGCCTGGCTGTTTTGTATTATTGGGAATAGCCGGGCCAGTAGAAAAATTCCGGCAACGACTATTGTGCTAGAGTGAAGTAGTGCTGATACTGGGGTTGGGCCTTCTATGGCTGCTGGCAGCCATGGGTGTAGCCCAAATTGGGCGGATTTTCCCATGGCTGCTAAGACTAGGCCTAGTAGTGGCAGGGTGGGGGGGGTCGTATGTGAGAATGTTTGTTGTACGTCCCATGTGTTGTAGTGTATTGCGAATCAAGCTAAAGACAGGATTAGTCCAATGTCTCCGATTCGGTTGTATATAACAGCTTGTAGGGCGGATGTGTTTGCATTGGTGCGCCCGTGCCACCACCCGATTAGTAAGAAGGATATGATGCCTACCCCTTCCCAGCCAACAAATAGTTGTAATAGGCTGTTTGCTGTTGTTATGGTTATTATGGCTAGGAGGAATAGTATTAAGTATTTTATAAATTTGTTTTTGTTCGGGTCTAGTTTTATATATCAATCTGAGAACTCCAGGATGGCCCAGGTGATAAATAGGGCTGTTGTTATAAACGTGGTAGAGTAAATATCAAATAGGAAGCTGATATTAATGTTGAAGGACGTTTGTAGTCAGGTAGCGTTGGTTATAGTTGTTTGTATTCCGTAGTTGATAAAAATATTGGTTGGAATTAGGCTTGTCAGGCAGGCAAGTTTAGTAGTTTGTGTGAAGTAGCCCGAGGCTTGTGTAATAAACATAGAGGTAATAATAGGGGCAATAAGGACTAGCAGGGTTGAAATTATGGTTGAGTAGAATAGTATGGAGGTCATGTACTTTCACTTGGAGTTGCACCAAGTAGTGTTAATGCCTAAGATTAAAGGAAGGTCTAATATCCTTTGAAAGTCTTGGGTTATAATGTGGAGTGGTCCGGAGAATTTAACTTCGGTAATTTGAATTAGCAGTTCCAATTTGTGTCGTCCCTCTCGGTATGCAAGGGGCGGGGTGCCCCTGTTGTTAAGTCCACAGCTTAGTGTTTTGATCAAACTATGCCTACTTCTGGGTGCTACAGGATTAGTTTTGGGTTTATAATTAATAGTGCCATAGGGATGAGGTGAAGGGCTATTAATAGGTGTTCTCGGGTGTTTGAGGGTGGGTGGGAGGTATTTGTTGGTGTTTTGTTTCGTTGCGTTATAATGAAGACATATAGGGAGTATAGGGCGGTTAATAGCGTCGTTAGGCCTGTTAAGATGATTGTTATGGTGGCTCAGTTTATAGCAGAAGTAATGATTATTAATTCCCCCATCAGGTTGATTGTAGGGGGTAGGGCCATGTTGGCTAAGTTTGCCATAAGTCATCATGTGGCTATAAGTGGGAGGGTGAGTTGAAGGCCCCGTGTTATTAATAAAGTTCGAGTGTGGGTTCGTTCATAGTTTGTGTTGGCTAGGCAAAATAGTATAGAAGAGGCTAATCCGTGGGCGACCATTAGAATTATTGTTCCTGAGATACTTCATGGGGTCTGAATTAGGGCTCCTGCAGTTACAAGGCCTATGTGGCTTACTGAGGAGTAGGCAATGATGGATTTTAAGTCTGTTTGACGTAGGCAAATGAGGCTGGTTATAATTATTCCCCAGAGGGCTAGAATAATGAGGGGGTAGCACATAGTTTGTGTTGTTGGGTTTAGGATTGGGGTGATTCGGATGATGCCGTATCCTCCCAGTTTAAGAAGTACGGCGGCCAGGATTATTGATCCAGCGATTGGGGCCTCAACGTGTGCTTTTGGTAGTCATAAGTGCATGGAGTATAGGGGTATTTTTACTATAAATGCTAGAAGACATGATAGTCATACTAGTGAGTTGGTTCATGTTATTAGTATTTCTGGGTGCTTTATTGACATTATTAGTGGTGTTGTGTGGTAGTTGTGGGTGTATGAATATAAAATTATTACTAATAGTGGGAGTGAGCCGGATAGTGTATAGAACAGGAAATAAGTGCCTGCGGCGAGTCGCTCTGTTTGGCTGCCCCAACGCGTGATAAGGATTAGTGTTGGGATTAGTGTTGCTTCAAATAACAGGTAGAATAGTATTAAGTTGTTTGAGGCGAATGTTAGAATTAGGGTGGTTTGTAGCAGAGCACAGGTTGATAAGAACAGGCGTTGTCGGGACTGAGGCTCTTTGGCCATGTGGCTTTGGCTTGCTACTACTATAAGTGGGAGCAATCAGGATGAAAGAATAGTCAGGGGGGTTGAGAATTGGTCGAGTGTTATCCATGTGTTGACATGTCAGATTTTTGTTAGTGTGGGGGCGTTTAATTGTCCTATTAATAGGAGTGTTGTTGTTATAGATAGGGCCGTATAAATGTGGAAGGTGTATTTAGTTGGGGCTAAAAGGGCGGTTGGGACTAGTATTACTGTTGCTATGGTTAGTTTTAGCATTTTAATAGGCTTATGGTTTTTAGGTGGTCTGTTGCGTGAGTGCGGGAGGATGCAGCTAATAGGGCCAGTCCTGCTCCTGCCTCACATGCGGACATGGTCAAGAGGGTAATTGGAAGGGTGGCAGTGGTTGACAGGTGTTGGGTTAAGGAGATAGCACTAAGTCCAATAAATAGGCTTAAAAGCAGGCCCTCGATGCATAGAAGGGCAGATACAAGATGTTTACGGTGGAGTGCTAGTCCTATAAGGCTTAGGGTAAAGATGGCTAGTATCAGTAGGTGTTGAGGTAGCATAGTTAGTGGCCCCATTATTTTGGGATGTACTAAGTCGAAATTAGTGATCTTGCTTTAGATTAGCCTCTATATTCTGCTCATTCTAGTCCTCCTTGGGATCACTCATAGACTAGGCCCAGGGCTAGTAGGGTGATAATTGTTGTAGTTCATATAAGGGTTGAATTGGGGGAGGGTAAGTTAATAGCTCACGGGGTTGGTAGGAGTAGGGCGATTTCTAGGTCAAAAAGTAGGAATAAGATAGCGACTAGAAAAAATCGCAATGAGAAAGGTAGTCGTGCTGAACCGACTGGGTCAAAGCCGCATTCGTATGGGGACAATTTTTCTGTGTCAGGGGTGGCTTGTGGTAGTCAAAAGCTAATGATGATTAGGGCGGCGGTTAGTGCGGTGGATATTAGAGTTACTATTATAATGTTTATTACTTCCTCTTAGGGTTAATTATGAGCTAAGGCTTTGTGAGTGGAAGTCACCTGTACTTTTAAATACTAAGGAAGTTATGAACCTCATCAATAGATTGAGATGTAAAGGAAGAGTCAAACAACGTCTACAAAGTGTCAGTATCATGCGGCCGCTTCGAATCCAAAGTGGTGGTCAGTGGTGAAGTGGAATTTTATTTGGCGTAGCAGGCAGACTACTAGGAAGCTAGTCCCAATGATTACATGTAGTCCGTGGAAGCCAGTGGCCACAAAAAAGGTGGTGCCATAGGCTCCGTCTGCTACTGTGAAAGAGGCCTCCAGATATTCTATAGCCTGTAGTAGTGTAAAGTAGGCCCCCAGTATGATTGTAAGCACTAGGGCCTGTATGGCCTCTTTTCGTTCTCCTCCTATGATTGAATGGTGGGCTCAGGTTACTGTAACACCTGATGCCAGTAGTACTGCGGTATTAAGTAGGGGAACTTCAAACGGGTTTAGGGGAGTAATTCCGCTTGGGGGTCAACAACCTCCAAGCTCTGGTGTAGGTGCAAGGCTTGAGTGATAGAATGCTCAAAAGAACCCGATGAAAAAGAAAACCTCTGAGGCAATGAATAAAATTATGCCATAACGAAGTCCCTGTTGAACTTGGTGGGTGTGGTGGCCTTGGTAGGTTCCTTCCCGAACAACATCTCGTCATCATTGCAGTATTGTTAATAGTATAGTGGTAAGGCCGATGGTTATTAATGTATTTGAGCCAAAGTGGAACCATATTGCGAGCCCAGAGGTTATTAATAAGGCTGCAATGGCCCCTGTTAGGGGCCATGGGCTTTGGTCTACTATGTGGAAGCTGTGGGCTTGGTGGGTCATTAAACGTTTTCTTGTAGGTAGAGACTTAATAATAGTACGAATACATATGCTTGGATCATTGCAACAGCGACTTCTAGGGCGGTTAACAATAGGAGGGTGACTGAGGTTAGCACTGATACTGATGGTATTAATGGCATTAATACAAGTGTGGCTGTTGAGATAAGTTGGATTAACAGGTGTCCTGCAGTTAGGTTTGCAGTAAGACGCACCCCCAGGGCTAGGGGTCGAATTAATAGGCTAGCTGTTTCGATAATTACTAAAATTGGAACTAGCGGGGTGGGTGTGCCCATGGGTAGTAGGTGTCCGATGGAGGCGGTGGGCTGGTTTCAAAGCCCAACAAGTACTGTAAATAGTCATATTGGTAGGGCCAGGCTTATGTTTATGGATAGTTGTGTGGTGGGGGTAAATGTGTATGGTAATAGCCCTAGCAGGTTGATTGTTAATAGGTATAACAAAATTGTTAATAGAAGCAGTGCTCAGGGGTGTCCTGTCTTACTGATTGGGGATATTAGTTGTTTTGTGGCGGTTTTTATTAGTCATAGTTTTAGTGCCCATGTGCGGCTTGGTATTAGATGTGTTTGTGAGTGAAATAGTGTTGTTGGGGCCAGTAGGGCAAGCAGGATTAATGGGACTCCTATTATCTGTGGGGTTGCGAATTGGTCGAATAGGTTTAACATCATAATCAGGATCAGCATGGGGGCTGGGTGCTTAGGGGTTTTGTAGTTGGTTGGTTGGCTATCTGGTGTTTTAACAGCTTTGGTTTTATTATAAGGAGGGTGATAAACCATACGGTTAACATAATTATAAGTCACGGAGCGGGGTTTAGTTGGGGCACGTCTTTAAGTGGTTATTGTTCCAATCTTTGGCTTAAAAGGCCAATGCTATTATGTAAAGCTTCTTAAAGATTGAAGTATCATGTTAGACCATAATTCGAAGTTGTCTAGGGTGGTGGCTTCTACTACAATGGGCATAAAGCTGTGGTTTGACCCGCAGATTTCTGAGCACTGGCCGTAAAATAGGCCTGGGGAAGCTGTAGTAAATGTTGTCTGGTTTAGTCGCCCAGGGATTGCATCGGTTTTAATGCCTAGTGAGGGGACGGCTCAAGAGTGAAGGACGTCTTCGGCTGAAATTAACATGCGGATCGGGGACTCTACGGGTACAACTATTCGGTGGTCTGTCTCTAGTAGTCGAATGGCCCCTGATCACAGGTCTGTTGTTGGGGTCATATAGGAGTCAAATGTTAGGTTTTCATAGTCTGTGTATTCGTAGCTTCAATATCATTGGTGTCCAAGGGCCTTAATTGTTAGGTGTGGGTTGTTAATCTCATCTATTAGGTACAGGATTCGTAAGGACGGCAGTGCAATTATGATTAGAATGATAGACGGCAGGACTGTTCAGATTATTTCAACTGCTTGGGCATCTATTGTGTTAGTGTGCGTTAGTGTGGTTGTTATTATAAGAGAGATAATATATAGGACGAAGGCGCTGATAAGGAATACGATTATAAGTGCGTGGTCGTGGAAGTGGAGGAGCTCTTCTATGATGGGGGATGCTGCGTCTTGGAATCCTAGTTGGGCAGGTTGTGCCATTGAGTCTCACAGGGGTTAGACTGTAATTTAGCCCTGACAGTGCTATGTAATAATTTACTAGAGGCTCGTGTTTGATAAGAGAGGGGTACGCAGTGGGCGTACGTTTAGCTTGAAACTAAAAGGTGGGGGTTCGAGTCCCTCGTCTCTTGGCAGGTTAAGATTGGACAAAGGCTGGTTCTTCATACGTGTGGTATGGGGGCGGGCAGCCGTGGAGTCACTCTAGGTTGACGTGTGTTAGTTCTGTGTTATTTGGGGTCCGTTTGGCAGAAAATGCCTCTCAGATAATATATATTATTATGATGACGGCAACAAGTGATGTTAGTGATCCAATTGATGAGACAGTGTTCCATAGTGTGTAGGCGTCTGGGTAGTCTGAGTACCGTCGTGGCATTCCAGCAAGACCTAAAAAGTGTTGGGGGAAGAATGTTATGTTTACGCCAATAAATATAACCCCGAATTGGGCTTTTGTTAAAGTGCTATGTAATGAGAAGCCAGTAAATAGTGGAAATCAGTGTACGAATCCGCCTATAATTGCAAATACTGCTCCTATAGATAAGACGTAGTGGAAGTGTGCGACTACGTAGTATGTGTCATGTAATACAATATCCAGGGATGAGTTTGCTAAGACGATCCCGGTTAGTCCGCCCACGGTAAACAGGAAGATAAAGCCAAGAGCCCACAGCAAGGCTGCGTCTCATTTGATTAGTCCGCCATGAAGGGTTGCTAACCAGCTGAATACTTTTACCCCAGTTGGGATTGCAATAATTATTGTGGCAGAGGTAAAGTATGCGCGGGTGTCTACATCCATGCCAACTGTGAATATATGGTGGGCTCAGACGATAAAACCAAGGAATCCGATAGAGACCATGGCCCACACCATGCCCATGTAGCCAAAGGGCTCTTTTTTACCAGCGTAGTATGCTACGATGTGGGAGATCATACCAAATCCGGGTAAAATTAAGATGTAAACTTCTGGGTGCCCAAAAAATCAGAACAGGTGTTGGTATAGCACGGGGTCTCCTCCGCCTGCCGGGTCAAAGAAGGTGGTGTTTAGGTTTCGGTCTGTTAATAGTATTGTGATGCCGGCAGCTAGTACTGGCAGAGACAGTAGAAGAAGTACTGCGGTGATAAGTACAGATCATACGAAGAGGGGGGTGTTGTATTGAGTTATTGCTGGGGCTTTTATATTAATGCAGGTGGTAATAAAGTTAATAGCCCCCAGGATGGAAGAAACCCCTGCTAGGTGCAGGGAAAAAATTGTCAGGTCTACGGATGCTCCTGCATGGGCCAGGTTGGCAGCTAGTGGTGGGTAGACGGTTCAGCCAGTTCCTGCCCCGGCTTCAACTCCGGAAGAGGCCAGTAAAAGGAGTAGTGAGGGGGGCAGGAGTCAAAAGCTTATGTTGTTTATTCGTGGAAAAGCCATGTCTGGGGCCCCAATTATTAGTGGAACCAGCCAGTTTCCGAAGCCCCCGATCATTACGGGTATTACCATGAAGAAGATTATTACAAAAGCATGGGCGGTTACAACCACATTATAGATTTGGTCGTCCCCAAGAAGGGTTCCAGGCTGGCTAAGCTCAGCTCGAATTAGCAAGCTTAGGCCAGTGCCGGCTATTCCGGCCCAGGCGCCAAAAAGTAGATACAGGGTGCCGATGTCTTTGTGGTTTGTCGAAAAAAATCAACGATTGATGGTCACAGGTAGGATGGCCGAGGGCAAGGCGGTGAGCTGTAGTCTCACAGACAGAGGTTTGAGTCCTTTTCGTACCAAGCTCCGTAGCGTAGAACGCAACAAAATGCAAGTTTGGAGACGCACCCAAAAAGGTGCCGGGGCTTCTCCCGTTTTTCTATAACGGGAGAAGGTAGATTGAAGCCCGCTGGATAGGGTGTTTAGTTGTTAACTAAAGTTTTATGGGATCAAAGCCCGTCGGTCTAGGGAGGTCTTAGCTTAATTAAAGTGTCTGAGTTGCATTCAGGAGATGTATATTAGTGTTTTACAGGCCTTCAGGGAATAAGATGTGTTTCTTGTTTGGGGCTTTGAAGGCCCCTGGTTTAAATAGTTAACCTAAGTCCCTGGGGGTGGGGCGGGGTTTATATGTTGTATAGTAGTGGTGTGATTGGTAGAAGGAGGGCTGTTGTAGTAGTTGCCGTGGTTATTAGGTGTGTGTGGTTGTTTTTGAATCGTCATGTGTTTTTTGTTGTGGTTGTGGTGGGCGGGTTTGTTAGTGTAGTGAAATAGGCTAGGCGGGTATAAAAGAATAGGCTTGGTAGGCTTATTAGGGCTAATGTTGTGGCTAGTGGGGTTAGCTGGTGTAGTGTTAGTTCTTTGATAATTAGCAGTTTTGGCATGAACCCTGTTAGGGGGGGAAGGCCCCCTAGTGATATTAGTGTTAGTATTATTATGGTTAAAAGTGTAGAGGAGTTAGACCAGGTGGTAGTAAGGTCTGTGATGTTTTTTGTTGATGCTGTTAATATAGAGGTAAATATTGCTGTGGTTGCGGCTAAATAGATAATTATGGTTAGTGTTGTAAGGCTGTGGCCCATAGTTAGGGCAATTGTTAATCATCCCATATGGGCGATTGAGGAGAAGGCCATGATTTTTCGGAGTTGTGTCTGATTTAGGCCTGACCACCCCCCAATTATTGTGGATAGGAGTCCCAGCACTAGGACCAGGTTTAGTGATAGGTGGTTGTGTATTATATAAAGTAGGGCTAGGGGGGCAAGTTTTTGTCATGTTGATATGATTAGGGCGGTTATTATTGTAGACCCCTGCAGGACCTCTGGGTATCAGAAGTGTGTTGGTGCCAAGCCTAGTTTTATTGCGATGGCTACTGTTAAAATTAGTGCAGTTGAGTTGTGCGTTGGCTGTATAATTGTTCATTGTCCGGTCTGTCAGGTGTTGATCAGGCTGGCCAGGAGGATTAGGGCAGCGGCTGCAGCTTGTGTTAGGAAATATTTTGTGGCGGCTTCTGTTGCTCGTGGGTGGTGTTGTTTAGTAATGTGTGGTAGTATGGCTAGTGTATTGATTTCTAGTCCAAGTCATGCAAGTAGTCAGTGGTGGCTTGATGTGGTGATGATGGTGCCTGTCGCTAGGCTTGAGATTAGGATTGTTTGTGTTATTGGGCTTATTAGTATAGGAAGGGTTGTGTACCAACATTGTCGGGGTATGGGCCCGAAAGCTTTATTAGCTGACTTTACTAGTAGGTAGTATAATTGGAAGTACACGAAGTTTTGGGCTTCGTAGTGCAGGTTCGTAGCCTGTCTTTCTAAGGAAGTGGGAGGGGCGAGTCTCCATATCATACTCTATCAAAGTAGTCCTTAATGTTTCGGGCACACTGCCAAAGTTTGGGTTATGTTAGTGGGGGGGTGCCTGATATTGAAATGGGTGTGGCAATGTATCAGACGCAAAGGGCTAGGGTTAGTGGTAGGAAGTTTTTTCAAAGTAGGTGCATTAGTTGGTCATATCGAAATCGTGGATATGATGCGCGGATTCACAGGAAGCCCAGTGTTAACATGCAGGTTTTAATCATAATATTTATTGAAAATAGTTCTGGGGTGTTGGGGCAGTTTGGGCCTAGGAATAGGATACATGAGAGGGTGTTTATTATTAAGATGTTTGCGTATTCTGCTAGGAAGAATAGTGCGAATGGGCCGGCTGCGTATTCAACATTAAATCCTGAGACAAGCTCTGACTCGCCTTCGGTTAGGTCGAATGGGGCCCGGTTTGTTTCTGCAATTGTTGAGATGTATCATATTATTATTAGTGGTCATACACATGTTGCTAATCACGTGTTTTTTTGTGTTGTTAGCAGGGTTTGTATTGAAAATCCCCCCGTGAATATTATGGTTGATAGTACAATGATTCCTATTGTTACCTCATAAGAGATAGTTTGTGCGACTGCCCGTAGGGCGCCAACGAGGGCGTATTTTGAGTTTGTTGCTCACCCAGATCATAGAATTGAGTATACAGCAAGGCTTGAGATAGCCAGTAGTATTAATAGGCCTAAATTAGCGTCCATGATGGGGTTTGGTATTGGAATGGGGGCTCAAATTGTTAGTGACAGTAGTAGTGCTAGTATTGGTATGGCTAAAAATAGTGTTGGTGTTGATGCCGTTGGTCGGATGGGTTCTTTGGTGAAAAGTTTTAGTCCGTCTGCAATTGGTTGTAGTAGGCCGTAGGGCCCTACAATGTTTGGGCCCTTGCGTAGTTGTATGTAGCCTAGGGTTTTTCGTTCTAATAGGGTTAGGAAGGCAACTGCTAGTAGGATTGGGATGATGAGTGTTAGTGGGTTAACTACTAGGGTTATTGTGGTTTTAATTATTAGGGAGAAGATTTGAGCTTCTGTTGTAAGGGCTTAGGCCTTTTGCATAATTACCTGGCTCTGCCACCCTAAAGCGTGGCCCTGGTCTTAGGCCGCTGGTTTTGATAAATGGGCTCTTTAGTGTGGGTAAGAGCTTGGTATTAGCACGTGGGGGTCCTATTGGTGCTTCTCCCTGGGTCCTTTCGTACTGAAGGGAGAAAAACATAGATAGAAACCGACCTGGATTTCTCCGGTCTGAACTCAGATCACGTAGGACTAGTTAATCGTTGAACAAACGAACCCTTGGTAGTGGCTGCACCACCAGGATGTCCTGATCCAACATCGAGGTCGTAAACCCTCTTGGCGATAGGGGCTCTAAAAGAGGATGGCGCTGTTATCCCTGGGGTAACTTGGTTCGTTGATCTGTGTTACAGGGTCAATTTTATGGTGGTCTCATTGGCTTGTGGGTCTTTGATAGATTTTTGGTCTGTGGTCTTGGAAGTTTTGTTTATTTCCGAAGTCGCCCCAACTAAAAACAAGGCTAAGGGGGGGGGGTAGAGGCCCCGTGGTTATTAGTTTTTGTTTTAAGCTCCACAGGGTCTTTTCGTCTTATGTTTACATCCTAGCTTTTTAACTAGGGGATCAAGTTCATTGATCTGCTTTAGGAGACAGTTGGGCCCTCATTTAGCCGTTCATACTAGTCATTATTTAAGTGACAAGTGATTACGCTACCTTTGCACGGTTAGAATACCGCGGCCGTTTAAAAGATCACTGGGCAGGCAGCACCTTTAATACTTGTGTGGCTAAAGGCTATGTTTTTGGTAAACAGTTGGGGCCCTAAGTGGCTGAGTTCCTTTTGTGGCGTTTAATCTGTCTGTGCTGCACTCCTGTGTTGGGTTAACAGGGGGTTATATTATATGGTTAAAAAGTGTGTTAAATTTTTCCATTTGTGGTCTGTTATTTACTGGTAGTTTATCTATTTCCAGTTTATGGGGGTGCATGTAGAGAGCGGGGCTCTTATTACTAATTTTAACAGTGGTGTCTCTATTGTGGTAGAGTAGCTCAGTTAAGTGGTCTAGGGGTTCTTGGTTTGTTTAGTATCTTTAAGATTGTGTGCTGTGACGCGTTTAGTTTTTGGTGGCTGCTTTAAGGCCAACTGGTGTGTTTTATTTGGTGTTTTCCTCTAGGATTGGTTGTTTTCAATTACAATAAGGCTGTACCCTTATTGTATATAGTATAGGAGTGACAGTGGTAAATATGCTTGTATTTAGGTTCAGGCGTCCTATAGTTGAACTAGAATTCTTTTATTGAGCAACCAGCTATCACCAGGCTCGATAGGCGTGTCACCTCTACCTAGCAGTCTCTCCAGCCTTTTGCCACAGGGACGGGTGTACTCAAAAAGTTGCTGTTAGGTAGCTCGTCTGGGTTCGGGTGAGCAGGTTTTAGTGCGCTTTATCTGTATTTGCTTATTAAACCATGATGCAAAAGGTACAAGGTCAGATCTTTGCTTTGTTGGTGCTTGGGGTTTTTCATAGTTCTTTCATTGTTCCCTTGCGGTACTATATGCTATTGCGTCAAGTGGGTGTTTTCTATCGCCTAAAAATATACTGGTACTGGGTTAAATGGTTTGGTTTATAGTGGGGCTTGAGGTTTTGAACTGTTTGTTGAGCTGTGGAGTTTGGGCTCAAGCGGGTTTTTGTTTAAACGTTTTTCAATTGTAAGTTGAATGCTTTATATAAGTGTAAGCTACCTCTTGATTTAGTGGCCAAGTGCACTTTCCAGTACACTTACCTTGTTACGACTTGCCTCATCTGTTGGTGTTTTGTTTTTTATAAAGTGTGGTTTATTAGTTCTTGAGGAGGGTGACGGGCGGTGTGTACGTGTCCCATGGCAGGCTTCAAACAGGCTTATCTTGCTTGTTTTACTGCTAAATCCACCTTCTGGTGAAGGTTTCATGTCACTTGTGGTGTTTTCTAGTGTAGAAAATGTAGCTCATCTCTGCCCCCTTATATGCTACACCTTGACCTGACGTGTTAAATGTTATCTATCTTACTTACGGCAGTTCTTTCATAAGGTAGGTTTGCGACGGCGGTATATAGGCTGGGTAAAGGCAAAAGGGGGTAAGGTTTGGCGTGGAGTATCGATTATAGGACAAGCTCCTCTAGGTTGGTTTGGGGCACCGTCAAGTCCTTAGAGTTTTAAGTTTTTCACTTGTAATTCTCTGGCGAGTTGCTAGTGTAAGGTGCAAGTTTGGTTTATGGCCAAGCATAATAGGGTATCTAATCCTAGTTTGGGCCTTGGCTTTCGTGAGTCGATGGGGCTTAATTAATTGTGGGAGGGGTGGAGTTGTTTTTGCATTGGTTAGTATTTTACAACGTAGGTGCAGCTCAGCCTTCTTTTATTAAGTTTTAGGGGTCTAGTCACTTTTTACGCCGAGTATTATTATTTTGGGGCTTTCGTATAACCGCGGTGGCTGGCACGAAATTTACCGCCCCGTCTGGTTTAACTGTGGCTAAGTCAAGCTTTATGGCTTATACATTAATGTTTATCACTGCTGGGCCCCGTGTGGGTGTGGCGGTGCTAGGTGTCTGGGGCTAAATAGTGTGGTGTGCCTGATACCTGCTCCTGGCCTAGTGGGTAGGCACTGTGTGGGGGTTTGCACAGGGGTGTGGAGGCTTGCATGTGTAATTCGAGTTAAAAATAATAATAAGTTTAGGACCAAAACGGTGTGTTTCCGGGAAATTACTAGGATCCATAACGGCAACTTCAGGGCCGTGCTTTAGTATTATTTAAGCTACAGTAACGGAGTTGCCGTTGTGTGGTTTAGTGTGTGTAATATATATATATATATATATATATATATATATACATTTTGGGGTTTTATTTTGTGTGTGGGGAGCTGCGATTTTTGTTCTTGTGGTATTATGGCAAGTCTTGGATCGCAACTAAGAAAAAATTTTTGCAATTAAATCTCGTTTTAGGGGTTTGGCGAGAAGCACTTTAATTGCAGGGAAAAATTCTTAGTGGGGGGTAAGGGGGGTTTGCCGGAGGTAGCCGTGTGAGTATGGGCGTGTTCGGGGCGTGGGTGTGTGTGGGTGTATGTGGGTGTATGGGGGGCGTGTGTGTGTGTGTGTGTGTGTGTGTGTGTGTGTGTGGGTGGGTATGGGTATGGGTATGGGTGTGGGTATGGGTATGGGTATGGGTGTGGGTATGGGTGTAGGTGTAGGTGTAGGTGTAGGTATAGGTATAGGTATAGGTATAGGTGTCGTGTTTATTCATTGGTTTTTAGTCTAGTAAATAATTATATGTCCTTCGAGCATGAATAATTTACCCCTGGGTGGGCTTGTGGGATCGTGGGCCATCTTGCACCGTAGGTTCAGCAGAGTTGTTAGTTGACAGCCACTGGAAATGAGGTTGTGATATACCACCCTAAAAATAAAAATACCAGCCGCATGACAGCACAGGGATGCTATGAGTATGAGGAGACGTGTAACTAATCCTAGCAACCAAAGGCCTCTTAAAAGGCACGAGTGATACGTCAGCGATTAATGGACTTGACCTCACAGAACCAGAGGCCTTGGAAAGGGCACTGTGTGTTAGTCTACATTTCATGGACTACGAGACTGGGCACCTGGTGTGCGAATACAAGGATTGATGATCTCTCGGGATATGTCCGGTAAAGAATCAATATGTCTTAAATACATGGATTTATTAATCCACGCTTATTTGATGATATGTACTATGTAAAATCAATGATAGGATGTACTGGGACAATATTCATGGGGCAGATAGATGTATGTTGATTATACATAGTATGTATTATGTAAAATTAATAATAATATGTACTGGGACAATATTCATGGGGCAAATAAATGTATGTTGATTATACATAGTATGTAAAGGGGGACCCCCCATAACCCTAGACACTAATGGAGGTCCTGGAGTTTATAAGGTTGTTAAATGGCCATATAGGCTCCACCCCCGTGTGGGGGTGAAGCCTATTTGGGTGGGGTGGTCTCAGAAAATAGTTTAAGTGAAAACACTAGTTTTGGGGACTAGAGTTAAGAGTTGAGTCTTTTTTTTGATATACTGCGGGCGGAGGCCTTGGAGTTTATAAGGTTGTTAAGTGGCCATATAGGCTCCACCCCCGTGTGGGGGTGAAGCCTATTTGGGTGGGGTGGTCTCAGAAAATAGTTTAAGTGAAAACACTAGTTTTGGGGACTAGAGTTAAGAGTTGAGTCTTTTTTTGATATACTGCGGGCGGAGGCCTTGGAGTTTATAAGGTTGTTAAGTGGCCATATAGGCTCCACCCCCGTGTGGGGGTGAAGCCTATTTGGGTGGGGTGGTCTTAGAAAATAGTTTAAGTGAAAACACTAGTTTTGGGGACTAGAGTTAAGAGTTGAGTCTTTTTTTTGATATACTGCGGGCGGAGGCCTTGGAGTTTATAAGGTTGTTAAGTGGCCATATAGGCTCCACCCCCGTGTGGGGGTGAAGCCTATTTGGGTGGGGTGGTCTTAGAAAATAGTTTAAGTGAAAACACTAGTTTTGGGGACTAGAGTTAAGAGTTGAGTCTTTTTTTTGATATACTGCGGGCGGAGGCCTTGGAGTTTATAAGGTTGTTAAGTGGCCATATAGGCTCCACCCCCGTGTGGGGGTGAAGCCTATTTGGGTGGGGTGGTCTCAGAAAATAGTTTAAGTGAAAACACTAGTTTTGGGGACTAGAGTTAAGAGTTGAGTCTTTTTTGTATGTGGGGGTGTGAGTAGTGCCCCAGGGTTGTAATGCGTTCCAATCTTTGACTTACAAGGTCAGTGCTTTAAGTGTGGTTTAAGCTACAAGGGCTGGTGGGGTTATCAGTTTATTAGTTTATTCTCTAGTTTATTGATTGTGGGGCTTAATAGTAGGATTGTTGTGAAGTATAGGACGGAAGCTAGTTGTCCGATTATGATAAATGGGTCTTCGACTGGTTGTCCTCCGATTCAGGTTAGGATAGCGATAGTGGCGATTATGGTTCAAAATGTTAGTTGTGATAGTGGTCGGAATGTGCTTGTTCGTTGTTTTGAGTTGTGTGTAAGTGGGATTAGCAGTAGGATTATAATGGATATTATTAGGGCAAGTACTCCTCCAAGTTTGTTTGGGATGGAACGTAGGATGGCGTAGGCGAATAGGAAGTACCATTCTGGTTTGATGTGTGGTGGGGTTATTAGGG
>NW_026612544.1:0-17439 GCF_029931775.1 Euleptes europaea | reverse complement strand
TTAAGAGTTGAGTCTTTTTTGTATGTGGGGGTGTGAGTAGTGCCCCAGGGTTGTAATGCGTTCCAATCTTTGACTTACAAGGTCAGTGCTTTAAGTGTGGTTTAAGCTACAAGGGCTGGTGGGGTTATCAGTTTATTAGTTTATTCTCTAGTTTATTGATTGTGGGGCTTAATAGTAGGATTGTTGTGAAGTATAGGACGGAAGCTAGTTGTCCGATTATGATAAATGGGTCTTCGACTGGTTGTCCTCCGATTCAGGTTAGGATAGCGATAGTGGCGATTATGGTTCAAAATGTTAGTTGTGATAGTGGTCGGAATGTGCTTGTTCGTTGTTTTGAGTTGTGTGTAAGTGGGATTAGCAGTAGGATTATAATGGATATTATTAGGGCAAGTACTCCTCCAAGTTTGTTTGGGATGGAACGTAGGATGGCGTAGGCGAATAGGAAGTACCATTCTGGTTTGATGTGTGGTGGGGTTATTAGGGGGTTTGCTGGGGTAAAGTTTTCTGGGTCCCCAAGCAGTTGTGGGGAGAAAAGGGATAGGTACAGTAGTGTTATTATTATAAGGGCTGCCCCTAGCAGGTCTTTAGTTGAAAAGTATGGGTGGAACGGAATTTTATCTGAGTTTGAGTTTACCCCTGTTGGGTTGTTTGATCCCGTTTCGTGTAGGAATAGTATGTGTAGGATTGCAGTGGCTGAGATGATGAATGGCAGTAGGAAGTGGAAAGTGAAAAATCGTGTTAGTGTTGCGTTATCTACGGCGAACCCGCCTCAAATTCACTCTACTAGGGTGTTTCCTATATATGGAACTGCTGATAGTAGGTTTGTGATTACGGTAGCCCCTCAGAATGATATCTGTCCCCATGGCAGGACATAGCCCACGAACGCGGTTGCTATTACTAGGAATAGTAGGGCCACGCCGATGTTTCAGGTCTCTTTGTATAAGTATGAGCCGTAGTATAGGCCTCGCCCGATGTGTATATAAAGGCAGATAAAAAATATGGAGGCGCCGTTGGCGTGGATGTTTCGGATTAGTCAGCCGTGTTGTACGTCACGACAGATGTGGGCGATTGATGAGAATGCTGTGGAGGTGTCTGCGGTGTAGTGCATGGCCAAGAATAGGCCGGTGGAGATTTGGATTAGTAGGCACAGCCCTAACAAGGACCCAAAGTTTCATCAAGCGGAGATGTTTGATGGTGTGGGGAGGTCAATAAATGAGTTGTTTATTATTTTGATTATTGGGTGTGTTTTTCGGATTGGGGTCATTATTGGTTTTTATAGTTGAATAACAACGGTGGTTTTTCGTATCACAGGTTTTGGCATGGCCAAATGAAAATTATGTCGTACTTTGTTTTTTTTACTGTGTTGTGTATGGTGTTGGGGTTTATTGGTGTAGCGTCAAATCCTTCTCCTGTTTTTGGGGCGATGGGACTTGTAGTGTCTGCGTTGGGTGGTAGTGTGGTGTTAGTTATTTTTGGTGGGTCCTTTATTGCATTGGTGTTATTTTTAATTTATTTAGGTGGGATATTGGTAGTCTTTGCTTATTCTGTGGCACTTTCAGCAGACCAATATCCTGAGGTGTGGTTGGATTACTCTGTTTTGTATTATGTGTTTGGGTATTTTATATTAGTTTTGTTTTTAGTTTGGTACTTTGGAGGGTTGTCTATTGATGGGTGTGGGGCGTCTGGTGGGGACGATTTTGGTTTTGAGGGTACTCGGACTGATTTTAGTGGTGTTGCATTGATATATTCTTTGGGCGGGCCGTTATTATTGTTGTGTGGGGGGAGTTTAATGGTGGCCCTGTTTGTTGTCCTTGAGTTAACTCGAGGGTCGAGTTTTGGGGGGCTACGTGCGGTTTAGTAGTATGTGGTAATTGCGGCGGCTAGAGTGGCAATAAGTATGACTAGGTATGTTTTGATGTGTCCGGTGTGTGATTTGGACAGTTTTTTAGCTAGGGCGGTGTTAATTAATATGGCTGTTTTTGGGGCGATGGCCTCATATCAGATAAGGTCATTTAAGTGCATAGCGGTGTTTTGTCCGAATTGTATGTTGTATTTTGGTTGGGCTCGGTGTGCAAGGGTGTTAAAGAACCCCAGTTGTGTTGAGGATGTACTTGGTGTACTTTGTTTTGGTTTTAATAGGTTGGATGTTTGTATGGTGATATCTATAGCACATAGCAGGCCTACTAGCGTGATAATTGTGGCGGCTAGTTTTGTAATTGGGCCCATTGTTATTGTTTGGGGTGGGGTTGGTAGTATTGTTGTGGCCACAAATAGGCCAGATATAATACTTCCTATGGCGAGTCGTACTAGGGGTCGAGTCTGGCTTGGGTTTGTTTCTGCTGGGGTTGTAGTTGTGTTGTATCGAGGCTTATTTGTTTGGACATAAAAGGTTAGGCGTAGGCTGTAGGCGGCTGTAAGGGCGGTAGCAATAATAGTGGTTGATAGGGCTCAGGCGTTTAAGTGTGATGTGTTTATTGTTTCAATGATTACGTCTTTAGTGTAAAATCCAGCTAGGAAGGGGGCCCCTGTTAGGGCTAGGTTGCCGATAGTTATACAGGTTGTGGTTAGCGGTATTGTTTTTTGGGTGCTTCCTATTTTTCGGATGTCTTGTTCGTCCCCGAGATTATGAATTACTGAACCTGCGCATAGGAATAGTATGGCCTTGAAAAAGGCGTGTGTGGTGATGTGTAGGTATGTTAACTGTGGCTGGTTTAGTCCTAGTGTTAGTATTATTAGGCCGAGCTGGCTTGAGGTGGAGAAGGCAATGATCTTTTTGATATCGTTTTGTGTGAGGGCACAGAGTGCTGCAAAGGTTGTAGTTATTGCTCCTAGGCATAGGCAGAGGGTAGTTGTGGCCTGGCTGTTTTGTATTATTGGGAATAGCCGGGCCAGTAGAAAAATTCCGGCAACGACTATTGTGCTAGAGTGAAGTAGTGCTGATACTGGGGTTGGGCCTTCTATGGCTGCTGGCAGCCATGGGTGTAGCCCAAATTGGGCGGATTTTCCCATGGCTGCTAAGACTAGGCCTAGTAGTGGCAGGGTGGGGGGGGTCGTATGTGAGAATGTTTGTTGTACGTCCCATGTGTTGTAGTGTATTGCGAATCAAGCTAAAGACAGGATTAGTCCAATGTCTCCGATTCGGTTGTATATAACAGCTTGTAGGGCGGATGTGTTTGCATTGGTGCGCCCGTGCCACCACCCGATTAGTAAGAAGGATATGATGCCTACCCCTTCCCAGCCAACAAATAGTTGTAATAGGCTGTTTGCTGTTGTTATGGTTATTATGGCTAGGAGGAATAGTATTAAGTATTTTATAAATTTGTTTTTGTTCGGGTCTAGTTTTATATATCAATCTGAGAACTCCAGGATGGCCCAGGTGATAAATAGGGCTGTTGTTATAAACGTGGTAGAGTAAATATCAAATAGGAAGCTGATATTAATGTTGAAGGACGTTTGTAGTCAGGTAGCGTTGGTTATAGTTGTTTGTATTCCGTAGTTGATAAAAATATTGGTTGGAATTAGGCTTGTCAGGCAGGCAAGTTTAGTAGTTTGTGTGAAGTAGCCCGAGGCTTGTGTAATAAACATAGAGGTAATAATAGGGGCAATAAGGACTAGCAGGGTTGAAATTATGGTTGAGTAGAATAGTATGGAGGTCATGTACTTTCACTTGGAGTTGCACCAAGTAGTGTTAATGCCTAAGATTAAAGGAAGGTCTAATATCCTTTGAAAGTCTTGGGTTATAATGTGGAGTGGTCCGGAGAATTTAACTTCGGTAATTTGAATTAGCAGTTCCAATTTGTGTCGTCCCTCTCGGTATGCAAGGGGCGGGGTGCCCCTGTTGTTAAGTCCACAGCTTAGTGTTTTGATCAAACTATGCCTACTTCTGGGTGCTACAGGATTAGTTTTGGGTTTATAATTAATAGTGCCATAGGGATGAGGTGAAGGGCTATTAATAGGTGTTCTCGGGTGTTTGAGGGTGGGTGGGAGGTATTTGTTGGTGTTTTGTTTCGTTGCGTTATAATGAAGACATATAGGGAGTATAGGGCGGTTAATAGCGTCGTTAGGCCTGTTAAGATGATTGTTATGGTGGCTCAGTTTATAGCAGAAGTAATGATTATTAATTCCCCCATCAGGTTGATTGTAGGGGGTAGGGCCATGTTGGCTAAGTTTGCCATAAGTCATCATGTGGCTATAAGTGGGAGGGTGAGTTGAAGGCCCCGTGTTATTAATAAAGTTCGAGTGTGGGTTCGTTCATAGTTTGTGTTGGCTAGGCAAAATAGTATAGAAGAGGCTAATCCGTGGGCGACCATTAGAATTATTGTTCCTGAGATACTTCATGGGGTCTGAATTAGGGCTCCTGCAGTTACAAGGCCTATGTGGCTTACTGAGGAGTAGGCAATGATGGATTTTAAGTCTGTTTGACGTAGGCAAATGAGGCTGGTTATAATTATTCCCCAGAGGGCTAGAATAATGAGGGGGTAGCACATAGTTTGTGTTGTTGGGTTTAGGATTGGGGTGATTCGGATGATGCCGTATCCTCCCAGTTTAAGAAGTACGGCGGCCAGGATTATTGATCCAGCGATTGGGGCCTCAACGTGTGCTTTTGGTAGTCATAAGTGCATGGAGTATAGGGGTATTTTTACTATAAATGCTAGAAGACATGATAGTCATACTAGTGAGTTGGTTCATGTTATTAGTATTTCTGGGTGCTTTATTGACATTATTAGTGGTGTTGTGTGGTAGTTGTGGGTGTATGAATATAAAATTATTACTAATAGTGGGAGTGAGCCGGATAGTGTATAGAACAGGAAATAAGTGCCTGCGGCGAGTCGCTCTGTTTGGCTGCCCCAACGCGTGATAAGGATTAGTGTTGGGATTAGTGTTGCTTCAAATAACAGGTAGAATAGTATTAAGTTGTTTGAGGCGAATGTTAGAATTAGGGTGGTTTGTAGCAGAGCACAGGTTGATAAGAACAGGCGTTGTCGGGACTGAGGCTCTTTGGCCATGTGGCTTTGGCTTGCTACTACTATAAGTGGGAGCAATCAGGATGAAAGAATAGTCAGGGGGGTTGAGAATTGGTCGAGTGTTATCCATGTGTTGACATGTCAGATTTTTGTTAGTGTGGGGGCGTTTAATTGTCCTATTAATAGGAGTGTTGTTGTTATAGATAGGGCCGTATAAATGTGGAAGGTGTATTTAGTTGGGGCTAAAAGGGCGGTTGGGACTAGTATTACTGTTGCTATGGTTAGTTTTAGCATTTTAATAGGCTTATGGTTTTTAGGTGGTCTGTTGCGTGAGTGCGGGAGGATGCAGCTAATAGGGCCAGTCCTGCTCCTGCCTCACATGCGGACATGGTCAAGAGGGTAATTGGAAGGGTGGCAGTGGTTGACAGGTGTTGGGTTAAGGAGATAGCACTAAGTCCAATAAATAGGCTTAAAAGCAGGCCCTCGATGCATAGAAGGGCAGATACAAGATGTTTACGGTGGAGTGCTAGTCCTATAAGGCTTAGGGTAAAGATGGCTAGTATCAGTAGGTGTTGAGGTAGCATAGTTAGTGGCCCCATTATTTTGGGATGTACTAAGTCGAAATTAGTGATCTTGCTTTAGATTAGCCTCTATATTCTGCTCATTCTAGTCCTCCTTGGGATCACTCATAGACTAGGCCCAGGGCTAGTAGGGTGATAATTGTTGTAGTTCATATAAGGGTTGAATTGGGGGAGGGTAAGTTAATAGCTCACGGGGTTGGTAGGAGTAGGGCGATTTCTAGGTCAAAAAGTAGGAATAAGATAGCGACTAGAAAAAATCGCAATGAGAAAGGTAGTCGTGCTGAACCGACTGGGTCAAAGCCGCATTCGTATGGGGACAATTTTTCTGTGTCAGGGGTGGCTTGTGGTAGTCAAAAGCTAATGATGATTAGGGCGGCGGTTAGTGCGGTGGATATTAGAGTTACTATTATAATGTTTATTACTTCCTCTTAGGGTTAATTATGAGCTAAGGCTTTGTGAGTGGAAGTCACCTGTACTTTTAAATACTAAGGAAGTTATGAACCTCATCAATAGATTGAGATGTAAAGGAAGAGTCAAACAACGTCTACAAAGTGTCAGTATCATGCGGCCGCTTCGAATCCAAAGTGGTGGTCAGTGGTGAAGTGGAATTTTATTTGGCGTAGCAGGCAGACTACTAGGAAGCTAGTCCCAATGATTACATGTAGTCCGTGGAAGCCAGTGGCCACAAAAAAGGTGGTGCCATAGGCTCCGTCTGCTACTGTGAAAGAGGCCTCCAGATATTCTATAGCCTGTAGTAGTGTAAAGTAGGCCCCCAGTATGATTGTAAGCACTAGGGCCTGTATGGCCTCTTTTCGTTCTCCTCCTATGATTGAATGGTGGGCTCAGGTTACTGTAACACCTGATGCCAGTAGTACTGCGGTATTAAGTAGGGGAACTTCAAACGGGTTTAGGGGAGTAATTCCGCTTGGGGGTCAACAACCTCCAAGCTCTGGTGTAGGTGCAAGGCTTGAGTGATAGAATGCTCAAAAGAACCCGATGAAAAAGAAAACCTCTGAGGCAATGAATAAAATTATGCCATAACGAAGTCCCTGTTGAACTTGGTGGGTGTGGTGGCCTTGGTAGGTTCCTTCCCGAACAACATCTCGTCATCATTGCAGTATTGTTAATAGTATAGTGGTAAGGCCGATGGTTATTAATGTATTTGAGCCAAAGTGGAACCATATTGCGAGCCCAGAGGTTATTAATAAGGCTGCAATGGCCCCTGTTAGGGGCCATGGGCTTTGGTCTACTATGTGGAAGCTGTGGGCTTGGTGGGTCATTAAACGTTTTCTTGTAGGTAGAGACTTAATAATAGTACGAATACATATGCTTGGATCATTGCAACAGCGACTTCTAGGGCGGTTAACAATAGGAGGGTGACTGAGGTTAGCACTGATACTGATGGTATTAATGGCATTAATACAAGTGTGGCTGTTGAGATAAGTTGGATTAACAGGTGTCCTGCAGTTAGGTTTGCAGTAAGACGCACCCCCAGGGCTAGGGGTCGAATTAATAGGCTAGCTGTTTCGATAATTACTAAAATTGGAACTAGCGGGGTGGGTGTGCCCATGGGTAGTAGGTGTCCGATGGAGGCGGTGGGCTGGTTTCAAAGCCCAACAAGTACTGTAAATAGTCATATTGGTAGGGCCAGGCTTATGTTTATGGATAGTTGTGTGGTGGGGGTAAATGTGTATGGTAATAGCCCTAGCAGGTTGATTGTTAATAGGTATAACAAAATTGTTAATAGAAGCAGTGCTCAGGGGTGTCCTGTCTTACTGATTGGGGATATTAGTTGTTTTGTGGCGGTTTTTATTAGTCATAGTTTTAGTGCCCATGTGCGGCTTGGTATTAGATGTGTTTGTGAGTGAAATAGTGTTGTTGGGGCCAGTAGGGCAAGCAGGATTAATGGGACTCCTATTATCTGTGGGGTTGCGAATTGGTCGAATAGGTTTAACATCATAATCAGGATCAGCATGGGGGCTGGGTGCTTAGGGGTTTTGTAGTTGGTTGGTTGGCTATCTGGTGTTTTAACAGCTTTGGTTTTATTATAAGGAGGGTGATAAACCATACGGTTAACATAATTATAAGTCACGGAGCGGGGTTTAGTTGGGGCACGTCTTTAAGTGGTTATTGTTCCAATCTTTGGCTTAAAAGGCCAATGCTATTATGTAAAGCTTCTTAAAGATTGAAGTATCATGTTAGACCATAATTCGAAGTTGTCTAGGGTGGTGGCTTCTACTACAATGGGCATAAAGCTGTGGTTTGACCCGCAGATTTCTGAGCACTGGCCGTAAAATAGGCCTGGGGAAGCTGTAGTAAATGTTGTCTGGTTTAGTCGCCCAGGGATTGCATCGGTTTTAATGCCTAGTGAGGGGACGGCTCAAGAGTGAAGGACGTCTTCGGCTGAAATTAACATGCGGATCGGGGACTCTACGGGTACAACTATTCGGTGGTCTGTCTCTAGTAGTCGAATGGCCCCTGATCACAGGTCTGTTGTTGGGGTCATATAGGAGTCAAATGTTAGGTTTTCATAGTCTGTGTATTCGTAGCTTCAATATCATTGGTGTCCAAGGGCCTTAATTGTTAGGTGTGGGTTGTTAATCTCATCTATTAGGTACAGGATTCGTAAGGACGGCAGTGCAATTATGATTAGAATGATAGACGGCAGGACTGTTCAGATTATTTCAACTGCTTGGGCATCTATTGTGTTAGTGTGCGTTAGTGTGGTTGTTATTATAAGAGAGATAATATATAGGACGAAGGCGCTGATAAGGAATACGATTATAAGTGCGTGGTCGTGGAAGTGGAGGAGCTCTTCTATGATGGGGGATGCTGCGTCTTGGAATCCTAGTTGGGCAGGTTGTGCCATTGAGTCTCACAGGGGTTAGACTGTAATTTAGCCCTGACAGTGCTATGTAATAATTTACTAGAGGCTCGTGTTTGATAAGAGAGGGGTACGCAGTGGGCGTACGTTTAGCTTGAAACTAAAAGGTGGGGGTTCGAGTCCCTCGTCTCTTGGCAGGTTAAGATTGGACAAAGGCTGGTTCTTCATACGTGTGGTATGGGGGCGGGCAGCCGTGGAGTCACTCTAGGTTGACGTGTGTTAGTTCTGTGTTATTTGGGGTCCGTTTGGCAGAAAATGCCTCTCAGATAATATATATTATTATGATGACGGCAACAAGTGATGTTAGTGATCCAATTGATGAGACAGTGTTCCATAGTGTGTAGGCGTCTGGGTAGTCTGAGTACCGTCGTGGCATTCCAGCAAGACCTAAAAAGTGTTGGGGGAAGAATGTTATGTTTACGCCAATAAATATAACCCCGAATTGGGCTTTTGTTAAAGTGCTATGTAATGAGAAGCCAGTAAATAGTGGAAATCAGTGTACGAATCCGCCTATAATTGCAAATACTGCTCCTATAGATAAGACGTAGTGGAAGTGTGCGACTACGTAGTATGTGTCATGTAATACAATATCCAGGGATGAGTTTGCTAAGACGATCCCGGTTAGTCCGCCCACGGTAAACAGGAAGATAAAGCCAAGAGCCCACAGCAAGGCTGCGTCTCATTTGATTAGTCCGCCATGAAGGGTTGCTAACCAGCTGAATACTTTTACCCCAGTTGGGATTGCAATAATTATTGTGGCAGAGGTAAAGTATGCGCGGGTGTCTACATCCATGCCAACTGTGAATATATGGTGGGCTCAGACGATAAAACCAAGGAATCCGATAGAGACCATGGCCCACACCATGCCCATGTAGCCAAAGGGCTCTTTTTTACCAGCGTAGTATGCTACGATGTGGGAGATCATACCAAATCCGGGTAAAATTAAGATGTAAACTTCTGGGTGCCCAAAAAATCAGAACAGGTGTTGGTATAGCACGGGGTCTCCTCCGCCTGCCGGGTCAAAGAAGGTGGTGTTTAGGTTTCGGTCTGTTAATAGTATTGTGATGCCGGCAGCTAGTACTGGCAGAGACAGTAGAAGAAGTACTGCGGTGATAAGTACAGATCATACGAAGAGGGGGGTGTTGTATTGAGTTATTGCTGGGGCTTTTATATTAATGCAGGTGGTAATAAAGTTAATAGCCCCCAGGATGGAAGAAACCCCTGCTAGGTGCAGGGAAAAAATTGTCAGGTCTACGGATGCTCCTGCATGGGCCAGGTTGGCAGCTAGTGGTGGGTAGACGGTTCAGCCAGTTCCTGCCCCGGCTTCAACTCCGGAAGAGGCCAGTAAAAGGAGTAGTGAGGGGGGCAGGAGTCAAAAGCTTATGTTGTTTATTCGTGGAAAAGCCATGTCTGGGGCCCCAATTATTAGTGGAACCAGCCAGTTTCCGAAGCCCCCGATCATTACGGGTATTACCATGAAGAAGATTATTACAAAAGCATGGGCGGTTACAACCACATTATAGATTTGGTCGTCCCCAAGAAGGGTTCCAGGCTGGCTAAGCTCAGCTCGAATTAGCAAGCTTAGGCCAGTGCCGGCTATTCCGGCCCAGGCGCCAAAAAGTAGATACAGGGTGCCGATGTCTTTGTGGTTTGTCGAAAAAAATCAACGATTGATGGTCACAGGTAGGATGGCCGAGGGCAAGGCGGTGAGCTGTAGTCTCACAGACAGAGGTTTGAGTCCTTTTCGTACCAAGCTCCGTAGCGTAGAACGCAACAAAATGCAAGTTTGGAGACGCACCCAAAAAGGTGCCGGGGCTTCTCCCGTTTTTCTATAACGGGAGAAGGTAGATTGAAGCCCGCTGGATAGGGTGTTTAGTTGTTAACTAAAGTTTTATGGGATCAAAGCCCGTCGGTCTAGGGAGGTCTTAGCTTAATTAAAGTGTCTGAGTTGCATTCAGGAGATGTATATTAGTGTTTTACAGGCCTTCAGGGAATAAGATGTGTTTCTTGTTTGGGGCTTTGAAGGCCCCTGGTTTAAATAGTTAACCTAAGTCCCTGGGGGTGGGGCGGGGTTTATATGTTGTATAGTAGTGGTGTGATTGGTAGAAGGAGGGCTGTTGTAGTAGTTGCCGTGGTTATTAGGTGTGTGTGGTTGTTTTTGAATCGTCATGTGTTTTTTGTTGTGGTTGTGGTGGGCGGGTTTGTTAGTGTAGTGAAATAGGCTAGGCGGGTATAAAAGAATAGGCTTGGTAGGCTTATTAGGGCTAATGTTGTGGCTAGTGGGGTTAGCTGGTGTAGTGTTAGTTCTTTGATAATTAGCAGTTTTGGCATGAACCCTGTTAGGGGGGGAAGGCCCCCTAGTGATATTAGTGTTAGTATTATTATGGTTAAAAGTGTAGAGGAGTTAGACCAGGTGGTAGTAAGGTCTGTGATGTTTTTTGTTGATGCTGTTAATATAGAGGTAAATATTGCTGTGGTTGCGGCTAAATAGATAATTATGGTTAGTGTTGTAAGGCTGTGGCCCATAGTTAGGGCAATTGTTAATCATCCCATATGGGCGATTGAGGAGAAGGCCATGATTTTTCGGAGTTGTGTCTGATTTAGGCCTGACCACCCCCCAATTATTGTGGATAGGAGTCCCAGCACTAGGACCAGGTTTAGTGATAGGTGGTTGTGTATTATATAAAGTAGGGCTAGGGGGGCAAGTTTTTGTCATGTTGATATGATTAGGGCGGTTATTATTGTAGACCCCTGCAGGACCTCTGGGTATCAGAAGTGTGTTGGTGCCAAGCCTAGTTTTATTGCGATGGCTACTGTTAAAATTAGTGCAGTTGAGTTGTGCGTTGGCTGTATAATTGTTCATTGTCCGGTCTGTCAGGTGTTGATCAGGCTGGCCAGGAGGATTAGGGCAGCGGCTGCAGCTTGTGTTAGGAAATATTTTGTGGCGGCTTCTGTTGCTCGTGGGTGGTGTTGTTTAGTAATGTGTGGTAGTATGGCTAGTGTATTGATTTCTAGTCCAAGTCATGCAAGTAGTCAGTGGTGGCTTGATGTGGTGATGATGGTGCCTGTCGCTAGGCTTGAGATTAGGATTGTTTGTGTTATTGGGCTTATTAGTATAGGAAGGGTTGTGTACCAACATTGTCGGGGTATGGGCCCGAAAGCTTTATTAGCTGACTTTACTAGTAGGTAGTATAATTGGAAGTACACGAAGTTTTGGGCTTCGTAGTGCAGGTTCGTAGCCTGTCTTTCTAAGGAAGTGGGAGGGGCGAGTCTCCATATCATACTCTATCAAAGTAGTCCTTAATGTTTCGGGCACACTGCCAAAGTTTGGGTTATGTTAGTGGGGGGGTGCCTGATATTGAAATGGGTGTGGCAATGTATCAGACGCAAAGGGCTAGGGTTAGTGGTAGGAAGTTTTTTCAAAGTAGGTGCATTAGTTGGTCATATCGAAATCGTGGATATGATGCGCGGATTCACAGGAAGCCCAGTGTTAACATGCAGGTTTTAATCATAATATTTATTGAAAATAGTTCTGGGGTGTTGGGGCAGTTTGGGCCTAGGAATAGGATACATGAGAGGGTGTTTATTATTAAGATGTTTGCGTATTCTGCTAGGAAGAATAGTGCGAATGGGCCGGCTGCGTATTCAACATTAAATCCTGAGACAAGCTCTGACTCGCCTTCGGTTAGGTCGAATGGGGCCCGGTTTGTTTCTGCAATTGTTGAGATGTATCATATTATTATTAGTGGTCATACACATGTTGCTAATCACGTGTTTTTTTGTGTTGTTAGCAGGGTTTGTATTGAAAATCCCCCCGTGAATATTATGGTTGATAGTACAATGATTCCTATTGTTACCTCATAAGAGATAGTTTGTGCGACTGCCCGTAGGGCGCCAACGAGGGCGTATTTTGAGTTTGTTGCTCACCCAGATCATAGAATTGAGTATACAGCAAGGCTTGAGATAGCCAGTAGTATTAATAGGCCTAAATTAGCGTCCATGATGGGGTTTGGTATTGGAATGGGGGCTCAAATTGTTAGTGACAGTAGTAGTGCTAGTATTGGTATGGCTAAAAATAGTGTTGGTGTTGATGCCGTTGGTCGGATGGGTTCTTTGGTGAAAAGTTTTAGTCCGTCTGCAATTGGTTGTAGTAGGCCGTAGGGCCCTACAATGTTTGGGCCCTTGCGTAGTTGTATGTAGCCTAGGGTTTTTCGTTCTAATAGGGTTAGGAAGGCAACTGCTAGTAGGATTGGGATGATGAGTGTTAGTGGGTTAACTACTAGGGTTATTGTGGTTTTAATTATTAGGGAGAAGATTTGAGCTTCTGTTGTAAGGGCTTAGGCCTTTTGCATAATTACCTGGCTCTGCCACCCTAAAGCGTGGCCCTGGTCTTAGGCCGCTGGTTTTGATAAATGGGCTCTTTAGTGTGGGTAAGAGCTTGGTATTAGCACGTGGGGGTCCTATTGGTGCTTCTCCCTGGGTCCTTTCGTACTGAAGGGAGAAAAACATAGATAGAAACCGACCTGGATTTCTCCGGTCTGAACTCAGATCACGTAGGACTAGTTAATCGTTGAACAAACGAACCCTTGGTAGTGGCTGCACCACCAGGATGTCCTGATCCAACATCGAGGTCGTAAACCCTCTTGGCGATAGGGGCTCTAAAAGAGGATGGCGCTGTTATCCCTGGGGTAACTTGGTTCGTTGATCTGTGTTACAGGGTCAATTTTATGGTGGTCTCATTGGCTTGTGGGTCTTTGATAGATTTTTGGTCTGTGGTCTTGGAAGTTTTGTTTATTTCCGAAGTCGCCCCAACTAAAAACAAGGCTAAGGGGGGGGGGTAGAGGCCCCGTGGTTATTAGTTTTTGTTTTAAGCTCCACAGGGTCTTTTCGTCTTATGTTTACATCCTAGCTTTTTAACTAGGGGATCAAGTTCATTGATCTGCTTTAGGAGACAGTTGGGCCCTCATTTAGCCGTTCATACTAGTCATTATTTAAGTGACAAGTGATTACGCTACCTTTGCACGGTTAGAATACCGCGGCCGTTTAAAAGATCACTGGGCAGGCAGCACCTTTAATACTTGTGTGGCTAAAGGCTATGTTTTTGGTAAACAGTTGGGGCCCTAAGTGGCTGAGTTCCTTTTGTGGCGTTTAATCTGTCTGTGCTGCACTCCTGTGTTGGGTTAACAGGGGGTTATATTATATGGTTAAAAAGTGTGTTAAATTTTTCCATTTGTGGTCTGTTATTTACTGGTAGTTTATCTATTTCCAGTTTATGGGGGTGCATGTAGAGAGCGGGGCTCTTATTACTAATTTTAACAGTGGTGTCTCTATTGTGGTAGAGTAGCTCAGTTAAGTGGTCTAGGGGTTCTTGGTTTGTTTAGTATCTTTAAGATTGTGTGCTGTGACGCGTTTAGTTTTTGGTGGCTGCTTTAAGGCCAACTGGTGTGTTTTATTTGGTGTTTTCCTCTAGGATTGGTTGTTTTCAATTACAATAAGGCTGTACCCTTATTGTATATAGTATAGGAGTGACAGTGGTAAATATGCTTGTATTTAGGTTCAGGCGTCCTATAGTTGAACTAGAATTCTTTTATTGAGCAACCAGCTATCACCAGGCTCGATAGGCGTGTCACCTCTACCTAGCAGTCTCTCCAGCCTTTTGCCACAGGGACGGGTGTACTCAAAAAGTTGCTGTTAGGTAGCTCGTCTGGGTTCGGGTGAGCAGGTTTTAGTGCGCTTTATCTGTATTTGCTTATTAAACCATGATGCAAAAGGTACAAGGTCAGATCTTTGCTTTGTTGGTGCTTGGGGTTTTTCATAGTTCTTTCATTGTTCCCTTGCGGTACTATATGCTATTGCGTCAAGTGGGTGTTTTCTATCGCCTAAAAATATACTGGTACTGGGTTAAATGGTTTGGTTTATAGTGGGGCTTGAGGTTTTGAACTGTTTGTTGAGCTGTGGAGTTTGGGCTCAAGCGGGTTTTTGTTTAAACGTTTTTCAATTGTAAGTTGAATGCTTTATATAAGTGTAAGCTACCTCTTGATTTAGTGGCCAAGTGCACTTTCCAGTACACTTACCTTGTTACGACTTGCCTCATCTGTTGGTGTTTTGTTTTTTATAAAGTGTGGTTTATTAGTTCTTGAGGAGGGTGACGGGCGGTGTGTACGTGTCCCATGGCAGGCTTCAAACAGGCTTATCTTGCTTGTTTTACTGCTAAATCCACCTTCTGGTGAAGGTTTCATGTCACTTGTGGTGTTTTCTAGTGTAGAAAATGTAGCTCATCTCTGCCCCCTTATATGCTACACCTTGACCTGACGTGTTAAATGTTATCTATCTTACTTACGGCAGTTCTTTCATAAGGTAGGTTTGCGACGGCGGTATATAGGCTGGGTAAAGGCAAAAGGGGGTAAGGTTTGGCGTGGAGTATCGATTATAGGACAAGCTCCTCTAGGTTGGTTTGGGGCACCGTCAAGTCCTTAGAGTTTTAAGTTTTTCACTTGTAATTCTCTGGCGAGTTGCTAGTGTAAGGTGCAAGTTTGGTTTATGGCCAAGCATAATAGGGTATCTAATCCTAGTTTGGGCCTTGGCTTTCGTGAGTCGATGGGGCTTAATTAATTGTGGGAGGGGTGGAGTTGTTTTTGCATTGGTTAGTATTTTACAACGTAGGTGCAGCTCAGCCTTCTTTTATTAAGTTTTAGGGGTCTAGTCACTTTTTACGCCGAGTATTATTATTTTGGGGCTTTCGTATAACCGCGGTGGCTGGCACGAAATTTACCGCCCCGTCTGGTTTAACTGTGGCTAAGTCAAGCTTTATGGCTTATACATTAATGTTTATCACTGCTGGGCCCCGTGTGGGTGTGGCGGTGCTAGGTGTCTGGGGCTAAATAGTGTGGTGTGCCTGATACCTGCTCCTGGCCTAGTGGGTAGGCACTGTGTGGGGGTTTGCACAGGGGTGTGGAGGCTTGCATGTGTAATTCGAGTTAAAAATAATAATAAGTTTAGGACCAAAACGGTGTGTTTCCGGGAAATTACTAGGATCCATAACGGCAACTTCAGGGCCGTGCTTTAGTATTATTTAAGCTACAGTAACGGAGTTGCCGTTGTGTGGTTTAGTGTGTGTAATATATATATATATATATATATATATATATATACATTTTGGGGTTTTATTTTGTGTGTGGGGAGCTGCGATTTTTGTTCTTGTGGTATTATGGCAAGTCTTGGATCGCAACTAAGAAAAAATTTTTGCAATTAAATCTCGTTTTAGGGGTTTGGCGAGAAGCACTTTAATTGCAGGGAAAAATTCTTAGTGGGGGGTAAGGGGGGTTTGCCGGAGGTAGCCGTGTGAGTATGGGCGTGTTCGGGGCGTGGGTGTGTGTGGGTGTATGTGGGTGTATGGGGGGCGTGTGTGTGTGTGTGTGTGTGTGTGTGTGTGGGTGGGTATGGGTATGGGTATGGGTATGGGTATGGGTGTGGGTATGGGTATGGGTATGGGTGTGGGTATGGGTGTAGGTGTAGGTGTAGGTGTAGGTATAGGTATAGGTATAGGTATAGGTGTCGTGTTTATTCATTGGTTTTTAGTCTAGTAAATAATTATATGTCCTTCGAGCATGAATAATTTACCCCTGGGTGGGCTTGTGGGATCGTGGGCCATCTTGCACCGTAGGTTCAGCAGAGTTGTTAGTTGACAGCCACTGGAAATGAGGTTGTGATATACCACCCTAAAAATAAAAATACCAGCCGCATGACAGCACAGGGATGCTATGAGTATGAGGAGACGTGTAACTAATCCTAGCAACCAAAGGCCTCTTAAAAGGCACGAGTGATACGTCAGCGATTAATGGACTTGACCTCACAGAACCAGAGGCCTTGGAAAGGGCACTGTGTGTTAGTCTACATTTCATGGACTACGAGACTGGGCACCTGGTGTGCGAATACAAGGATTGATGATCTCTCGGGATATGTCCGGTAAAGAATCAATATGTCTTAAATACATGGATTTATTAATCCACGCTTATTTGATGATATGTACTATGTAAAATCAATGATAGGATGTACTGGGACAATATTCATGGGGCAGATAGATGTATGTTGATTATACATAGTATGTATTATGTAAAATTAATAATAATATGTACTGGGACAATATTCATGGGGCAAATAAATGTATGTTGATTATACATAGTATGTAAAGGGGGACCCCCCATAACCCTAGACACTAATGGAGGTCCTGGAGTTTATAAGGTTGTTAAATGGCCATATAGGCTCCACCCCCGTGTGGGGGTGAAGCCTATTTGGGTGGGGTGGTCTCAGAAAATAGTTTAAGTGAAAACACTAGTTTTGGGGACTAGAGTTAAGAGTTGAGTCTTTTTTTTGATATACTGCGGGCGGAGGCCTTGGAGTTTATAAGGTTGTTAAGTGGCCATATAGGCTCCACCCCCGTGTGGGGGTGAAGCCTATTTGGGTGGGGTGGTCTCAGAAAATAGTTTAAGTGAAAACACTAGTTTTGGGGACTAGAGTTAAGAGTTGAGTCTTTTTTTGATATACTGCGGGCGGAGGCCTTGGAGTTTATAAGGTTGTTAAGTGGCCATATAGGCTCCACCCCCGTGTGGGGGTGAAGCCTATTTGGGTGGGGTGGTCTTAGAAAATAGTTTAAGTGAAAACACTAGTTTTGGGGACTAGAGTTAAGAGTTGAGTCTTTTTTTTGATATACTGCGGGCGGAGGCCTTGGAGTTTATAAGGTTGTTAAGTGGCCATATAGGCTCCACCCCCGTGTGGGGGTGAAGCCTATTTGGGTGGGGTGGTCTTAGAAAATAGTTTAAGTGAAAACACTAGTTTTGGGGACTAGAGTTAAGAGTTGAGTCTTTTTTTTGATATACTGCGGGCGGAGGCCTTGGAGTTTATAAGGTTGTTAAGTGGCCATATAGGCTCCACCCCCGTGTGGGGGTGAAGCCTATTTGGGTGGGGTGGTCTCAGAAAATAGTTTAAGTGAAAACACTAGTTTTGGGGACTA
>NW_026612543.1:0-17439 GCF_029931775.1 Euleptes europaea | reverse complement strand
AACGTAGGTGCAGCTCAGCCTTCTTTTATTAAGTTTTAGGGGTCTAGTCACTTTTTACGCCGAGTATTATTATTTTGGGGCTTTCGTATAACCGCGGTGGCTGGCACGAAATTTACCGCCCCGTCTGGTTTAACTGTGGCTAAGTCAAGCTTTATGGCTTATACATTAATGTTTATCACTGCTGGGCCCCGTGTGGGTGTGGCGGTGCTAGGTGTCTGGGGCTAAATAGTGTGGTGTGCCTGATACCTGCTCCTGGCCTAGTGGGTAGGCACTGTGTGGGGGTTTGCACAGGGGTGTGGAGGCTTGCATGTGTAATTCGAGTTAAAAATAATAATAAGTTTAGGACCAAAACGGTGTGTTTCCGGGAAATTACTAGGATCCATAACGGCAACTTCAGGGCCGTGCTTTAGTATTATTTAAGCTACAGTAACGGAGTTGCCGTTGTGTGGTTTAGTGTGTGTAATATATATATATATATATATATATATATATATACATTTTGGGGTTTTATTTTGTGTGTGGGGAGCTGCGATTTTTGTTCTTGTGGTATTATGGCAAGTCTTGGATCGCAACTAAGAAAAAATTTTTGCAATTAAATCTCGTTTTAGGGGTTTGGCGAGAAGCACTTTAATTGCAGGGAAAAATTCTTAGTGGGGGGTAAGGGGGGTTTGCCGGAGGTAGCCGTGTGAGTATGGGCGTGTTCGGGGCGTGGGTGTGTGTGGGTGTATGTGGGTGTATGGGGGGCGTGTGTGTGTGTGTGTGTGTGTGTGTGTGTGTGTGTGGGTATGGGTATGGGTATGGGTATGGGTATGGGTGTGGGTATGGGTATGGGTATGGGTGTGGGTATGGGTGTAGGTGTAGGTGTAGGTGTAGGTATAGGTATAGGTATAGGTATAGGTGTCGTGTTTATTCATTGGTTTTTAGTCTAGTAAATAATTATATGTCCTTCGAGCATGAATAATTTACCCCTGGGTGGGCTTGTGGGATCGTGGGCCATCTTGCACCGTAGGTTCAGCAGAGTTGTTAGTTGACAGCCACTGGAAATGAGGTTGTGATATACCACCCTAAAAATAAAAATACCAGCCGCATGACAGCACAGGGATGCTATGAGTATGAGGAGACGTGTAACTAATCCTAGCAACCAAAGGCCTCTTAAAAGGCACGAGTGATACGTCAGCGATTAATGGACTTGACCTCACAGAACCAGAGGCCTTGGAAAGGGCACTGTGTGTTAGTCTACATTTCATGGACTACGAGACTGGGCACCTGGTGTGCGAATACAAGGATTGATGATCTCTCGGGATATGTCCGGTAAAGAATCAATATGTCTTAAATACATGGATTTATTAATCCACGCTTATTTGATGATATGTACTATGTAAAATCAATGATAGGATGTACTGGGACAATATTCATGGGGCAGATAGATGTATGTTGATTATACATAGTATGTATTATGTAAAATTAATAATAATATGTACTGGGACAATATTCATGGGGCAAATAAATGTATGTTGATTATACATAGTATGTAAAGGGGGACCCCCCATAACCCTAGACACTAATGGAGGTCCTGGAGTTTATAAGGTTGTTAAATGGCCATATAGGCTCCACCCCCGTGTGGGGGTGAAGCCTATTTGGGTGGGGTGGTCTCAGAAAATAGTTTAAGTGAAAACACTAGTTTTGGGGACTAGAGTTAAGAGTTGAGTCTTTTTTTTGATATACTGCGGGCGGAGGCCTTGGAGTTTATAAGGTTGTTAAGTGGCCATATAGGCTCCACCCCCGTGTGGGGGTGAAGCCTATTTGGGTGGGGTGGTCTCAGAAAATAGTTTAAGTGAAAACACTAGTTTTGGGGACTAGAGTTAAGAGTTGAGTCTTTTTTTGATATACTGCGGGCGGAGGCCTTGGAGTTTATAAGGTTGTTAAGTGGCCATATAGGCTCCACCCCCGTGTGGGGGTGAAGCCTATTTGGGTGGGGTGGTCTTAGAAAATAGTTTAAGTGAAAACACTAGTTTTGGGGACTAGAGTTAAGAGTTGAGTCTTTTTTTTGATATACTGCGGGCGGAGGCCTTGGAGTTTATAAGGTTGTTAAGTGGCCATATAGGCTCCACCCCCGTGTGGGGGTGAAGCCTATTTGGGTGGGGTGGTCTTAGAAAATAGTTTAAGTGAAAACACTAGTTTTGGGGACTAGAGTTAAGAGTTGAGTCTTTTTTTTGATATACTGCGGGCGGAGGCCTTGGAGTTTATAAGGTTGTTAAGTGGCCATATAGGCTCCACCCCCGTGTGGGGGTGAAGCCTATTTGGGTGGGGTGGTCTCAGAAAATAGTTTAAGTGAAAACACTAGTTTTGGGGACTAGAGTTAAGAGTTGAGTCTTTTTTGTATGTGGGGGTGTGAGTAGTGCCCCAGGGTTGTAATGCGTTCCAATCTTTGACTTACAAGGTCAGTGCTTTAAGTGTGGTTTAAGCTACAAGGGCTGGTGGGGTTATCAGTTTATTAGTTTATTCTCTAGTTTATTGATTGTGGGGCTTAATAGTAGGATTGTTGTGAAGTATAGGACGGAAGCTAGTTGTCCGATTATGATAAATGGGTCTTCGACTGGTTGTCCTCCGATTCAGGTTAGGATAGCGATAGTGGCGATTATGGTTCAAAATGTTAGTTGTGATAGTGGTCGGAATGTGCTTGTTCGTTGTTTTGAGTTGTGTGTAAGTGGGATTAGCAGTAGGATTATAATGGATATTATTAGGGCAAGTACTCCTCCAAGTTTGTTTGGGATGGAACGTAGGATGGCGTAGGCGAATAGGAAGTACCATTCTGGTTTGATGTGTGGTGGGGTTATTAGGGGGTTTGCTGGGGTAAAGTTTTCTGGGTCCCCAAGCAGTTGTGGGGAGAAAAGGGATAGGTACAGTAGTGTTATTATTATAAGGGCTGCCCCTAGCAGGTCTTTAGTTGAAAAGTATGGGTGGAACGGAATTTTATCTGAGTTTGAGTTTACCCCTGTTGGGTTGTTTGATCCCGTTTCGTGTAGGAATAGTATGTGTAGGATTGCAGTGGCTGAGATGATGAATGGCAGTAGGAAGTGGAAAGTGAAAAATCGTGTTAGTGTTGCGTTATCTACGGCGAACCCGCCTCAAATTCACTCTACTAGGGTGTTTCCTATATATGGAACTGCTGATAGTAGGTTTGTGATTACGGTAGCCCCTCAGAATGATATCTGTCCCCATGGCAGGACATAGCCCACGAACGCGGTTGCTATTACTAGGAATAGTAGGGCCACGCCGATGTTTCAGGTCTCTTTGTATAAGTATGAGCCGTAGTATAGGCCTCGCCCGATGTGTATATAAAGGCAGATAAAAAATATGGAGGCGCCGTTGGCGTGGATGTTTCGGATTAGTCAGCCGTGTTGTACGTCACGACAGATGTGGGCGATTGATGAGAATGCTGTGGAGGTGTCTGCGGTGTAGTGCATGGCCAAGAATAGGCCGGTGGAGATTTGGATTAGTAGGCACAGCCCTAACAAGGACCCAAAGTTTCATCAAGCGGAGATGTTTGATGGTGTGGGGAGGTCAATAAATGAGTTGTTTATTATTTTGATTATTGGGTGTGTTTTTCGGATTGGGGTCATTATTGGTTTTTATAGTTGAATAACAACGGTGGTTTTTCGTATCACAGGTTTTGGCATGGCCAAATGAAAATTATGTCGTACTTTGTTTTTTTTACTGTGTTGTGTATGGTGTTGGGGTTTATTGGTGTAGCGTCAAATCCTTCTCCTGTTTTTGGGGCGATGGGACTTGTAGTGTCTGCGTTGGGTGGTAGTGTGGTGTTAGTTATTTTTGGTGGGTCCTTTATTGCATTGGTGTTATTTTTAATTTATTTAGGTGGGATATTGGTAGTCTTTGCTTATTCTGTGGCACTTTCAGCAGACCAATATCCTGAGGTGTGGTTGGATTACTCTGTTTTGTATTATGTGTTTGGGTATTTTATATTAGTTTTGTTTTTAGTTTGGTACTTTGGAGGGTTGTCTATTGATGGGTGTGGGGCGTCTGGTGGGGACGATTTTGGTTTTGAGGGTACTCGGACTGATTTTAGTGGTGTTGCATTGATATATTCTTTGGGCGGGCCGTTATTATTGTTGTGTGGGGGGAGTTTAATGGTGGCCCTGTTTGTTGTCCTTGAGTTAACTCGAGGGTCGAGTTTTGGGGGGCTACGTGCGGTTTAGTAGTATGTGGTAATTGCGGCGGCTAGAGTGGCAATAAGTATGACTAGGTATGTTTTGATGTGTCCGGTGTGTGATTTGGACAGTTTTTTAGCTAGGGCGGTGTTAATTAATATGGCTGTTTTTGGGGCGATGGCCTCATATCAGATAAGGTCATTTAAGTGCATAGCGGTGTTTTGTCCGAATTGTATGTTGTATTTTGGTTGGGCTCGGTGTGCAAGGGTGTTAAAGAACCCCAGTTGTGTTGAGGATGTACTTGGTGTACTTTGTTTTGGTTTTAATAGGTTGGATGTTTGTATGGTGATATCTATAGCACATAGCAGGCCTACTAGCGTGATAATTGTGGCGGCTAGTTTTGTAATTGGGCCCATTGTTATTGTTTGGGGTGGGGTTGGTAGTATTGTTGTGGCCACAAATAGGCCAGATATAATACTTCCTATGGCGAGTCGTACTAGGGGTCGAGTCTGGCTTGGGTTTGTTTCTGCTGGGGTTGTAGTTGTGTTGTATCGAGGCTTATTTGTTTGGACATAAAAGGTTAGGCGTAGGCTGTAGGCGGCTGTAAGGGCGGTAGCAATAATAGTGGTTGATAGGGCTCAGGCGTTTAAGTGTGATGTGTTTATTGTTTCAATGATTACGTCTTTAGTGTAAAATCCAGCTAGGAAGGGGGCCCCTGTTAGGGCTAGGTTGCCGATAGTTATACAGGTTGTGGTTAGCGGTATTGTTTTTTGGGTGCTTCCTATTTTTCGGATGTCTTGTTCGTCCCCGAGATTATGAATTACTGAACCTGCGCATAGGAATAGTATGGCCTTGAAAAAGGCGTGTGTGGTGATGTGTAGGTATGTTAACTGTGGCTGGTTTAGTCCTAGTGTTAGTATTATTAGGCCGAGCTGGCTTGAGGTGGAGAAGGCAATGATCTTTTTGATATCGTTTTGTGTGAGGGCACAGAGTGCTGCAAAGGTTGTAGTTATTGCTCCTAGGCATAGGCAGAGGGTAGTTGTGGCCTGGCTGTTTTGTATTATTGGGAATAGCCGGGCCAGTAGAAAAATTCCGGCAACGACTATTGTGCTAGAGTGAAGTAGTGCTGATACTGGGGTTGGGCCTTCTATGGCTGCTGGCAGCCATGGGTGTAGCCCAAATTGGGCGGATTTTCCCATGGCTGCTAAGACTAGGCCTAGTAGTGGCAGGGTGGGGGGGGTCGTATGTGAGAATGTTTGTTGTACGTCCCATGTGTTGTAGTGTATTGCGAATCAAGCTAAAGACAGGATTAGTCCAATGTCTCCGATTCGGTTGTATATAACAGCTTGTAGGGCGGATGTGTTTGCATTGGTGCGCCCGTGCCACCACCCGATTAGTAAGAAGGATATGATGCCTACCCCTTCCCAGCCAACAAATAGTTGTAATAGGCTGTTTGCTGTTGTTATGGTTATTATGGCTAGGAGGAATAGTATTAAGTATTTTATAAATTTGTTTTTGTTCGGGTCTAGTTTTATATATCAATCTGAGAACTCCAGGATGGCCCAGGTGATAAATAGGGCTGTTGTTATAAACGTGGTAGAGTAAATATCAAATAGGAAGCTGATATTAATGTTGAAGGACGTTTGTAGTCAGGTAGCGTTGGTTATAGTTGTTTGTATTCCGTAGTTGATAAAAATATTGGTTGGAATTAGGCTTGTCAGGCAGGCAAGTTTAGTAGTTTGTGTGAAGTAGCCCGAGGCTTGTGTAATAAACATAGAGGTAATAATAGGGGCAATAAGGACTAGCAGGGTTGAAATTATGGTTGAGTAGAATAGTATGGAGGTCATGTACTTTCACTTGGAGTTGCACCAAGTAGTGTTAATGCCTAAGATTAAAGGAAGGTCTAATATCCTTTGAAAGTCTTGGGTTATAATGTGGAGTGGTCCGGAGAATTTAACTTCGGTAATTTGAATTAGCAGTTCCAATTTGTGTCGTCCCTCTCGGTATGCAAGGGGCGGGGTGCCCCTGTTGTTAAGTCCACAGCTTAGTGTTTTGATCAAACTATGCCTACTTCTGGGTGCTACAGGATTAGTTTTGGGTTTATAATTAATAGTGCCATAGGGATGAGGTGAAGGGCTATTAATAGGTGTTCTCGGGTGTTTGAGGGTGGGTGGGAGGTATTTGTTGGTGTTTTGTTTCGTTGCGTTATAATGAAGACATATAGGGAGTATAGGGCGGTTAATAGCGTCGTTAGGCCTGTTAAGATGATTGTTATGGTGGCTCAGTTTATAGCAGAAGTAATGATTATTAATTCCCCCATCAGGTTGATTGTAGGGGGTAGGGCCATGTTGGCTAAGTTTGCCATAAGTCATCATGTGGCTATAAGTGGGAGGGTGAGTTGAAGGCCCCGTGTTATTAATAAAGTTCGAGTGTGGGTTCGTTCATAGTTTGTGTTGGCTAGGCAAAATAGTATAGAAGAGGCTAATCCGTGGGCGACCATTAGAATTATTGTTCCTGAGATACTTCATGGGGTCTGAATTAGGGCTCCTGCAGTTACAAGGCCTATGTGGCTTACTGAGGAGTAGGCAATGATGGATTTTAAGTCTGTTTGACGTAGGCAAATGAGGCTGGTTATAATTATTCCCCAGAGGGCTAGAATAATGAGGGGGTAGCACATAGTTTGTGTTGTTGGGTTTAGGATTGGGGTGATTCGGATGATGCCGTATCCTCCCAGTTTAAGAAGTACGGCGGCCAGGATTATTGATCCAGCGATTGGGGCCTCAACGTGTGCTTTTGGTAGTCATAAGTGCATGGAGTATAGGGGTATTTTTACTATAAATGCTAGAAGACATGATAGTCATACTAGTGAGTTGGTTCATGTTATTAGTATTTCTGGGTGCTTTATTGACATTATTAGTGGTGTTGTGTGGTAGTTGTGGGTGTATGAATATAAAATTATTACTAATAGTGGGAGTGAGCCGGATAGTGTATAGAACAGGAAATAAGTGCCTGCGGCGAGTCGCTCTGTTTGGCTGCCCCAACGCGTGATAAGGATTAGTGTTGGGATTAGTGTTGCTTCAAATAACAGGTAGAATAGTATTAAGTTGTTTGAGGCGAATGTTAGAATTAGGGTGGTTTGTAGCAGAGCACAGGTTGATAAGAACAGGCGTTGTCGGGACTGAGGCTCTTTGGCCATGTGGCTTTGGCTTGCTACTACTATAAGTGGGAGCAATCAGGATGAAAGAATAGTCAGGGGGGTTGAGAATTGGTCGAGTGTTATCCATGTGTTGACATGTCAGATTTTTGTTAGTGTGGGGGCGTTTAATTGTCCTATTAATAGGAGTGTTGTTGTTATAGATAGGGCCGTATAAATGTGGAAGGTGTATTTAGTTGGGGCTAAAAGGGCGGTTGGGACTAGTATTACTGTTGCTATGGTTAGTTTTAGCATTTTAATAGGCTTATGGTTTTTAGGTGGTCTGTTGCGTGAGTGCGGGAGGATGCAGCTAATAGGGCCAGTCCTGCTCCTGCCTCACATGCGGACATGGTCAAGAGGGTAATTGGAAGGGTGGCAGTGGTTGACAGGTGTTGGGTTAAGGAGATAGCACTAAGTCCAATAAATAGGCTTAAAAGCAGGCCCTCGATGCATAGAAGGGCAGATACAAGATGTTTACGGTGGAGTGCTAGTCCTATAAGGCTTAGGGTAAAGATGGCTAGTATCAGTAGGTGTTGAGGTAGCATAGTTAGTGGCCCCATTATTTTGGGATGTACTAAGTCGAAATTAGTGATCTTGCTTTAGATTAGCCTCTATATTCTGCTCATTCTAGTCCTCCTTGGGATCACTCATAGACTAGGCCCAGGGCTAGTAGGGTGATAATTGTTGTAGTTCATATAAGGGTTGAATTGGGGGAGGGTAAGTTAATAGCTCACGGGGTTGGTAGGAGTAGGGCGATTTCTAGGTCAAAAAGTAGGAATAAGATAGCGACTAGAAAAAATCGCAATGAGAAAGGTAGTCGTGCTGAACCGACTGGGTCAAAGCCGCATTCGTATGGGGACAATTTTTCTGTGTCAGGGGTGGCTTGTGGTAGTCAAAAGCTAATGATGATTAGGGCGGCGGTTAGTGCGGTGGATATTAGAGTTACTATTATAATGTTTATTACTTCCTCTTAGGGTTAATTATGAGCTAAGGCTTTGTGAGTGGAAGTCACCTGTACTTTTAAATACTAAGGAAGTTATGAACCTCATCAATAGATTGAGATGTAAAGGAAGAGTCAAACAACGTCTACAAAGTGTCAGTATCATGCGGCCGCTTCGAATCCAAAGTGGTGGTCAGTGGTGAAGTGGAATTTTATTTGGCGTAGCAGGCAGACTACTAGGAAGCTAGTCCCAATGATTACATGTAGTCCGTGGAAGCCAGTGGCCACAAAAAAGGTGGTGCCATAGGCTCCGTCTGCTACTGTGAAAGAGGCCTCCAGATATTCTATAGCCTGTAGTAGTGTAAAGTAGGCCCCCAGTATGATTGTAAGCACTAGGGCCTGTATGGCCTCTTTTCGTTCTCCTCCTATGATTGAATGGTGGGCTCAGGTTACTGTAACACCTGATGCCAGTAGTACTGCGGTATTAAGTAGGGGAACTTCAAACGGGTTTAGGGGAGTAATTCCGCTTGGGGGTCAACAACCTCCAAGCTCTGGTGTAGGTGCAAGGCTTGAGTGATAGAATGCTCAAAAGAACCCGATGAAAAAGAAAACCTCTGAGGCAATGAATAAAATTATGCCATAACGAAGTCCCTGTTGAACTTGGTGGGTGTGGTGGCCTTGGTAGGTTCCTTCCCGAACAACATCTCGTCATCATTGCAGTATTGTTAATAGTATAGTGGTAAGGCCGATGGTTATTAATGTATTTGAGCCAAAGTGGAACCATATTGCGAGCCCAGAGGTTATTAATAAGGCTGCAATGGCCCCTGTTAGGGGCCATGGGCTTTGGTCTACTATGTGGAAGCTGTGGGCTTGGTGGGTCATTAAACGTTTTCTTGTAGGTAGAGACTTAATAATAGTACGAATACATATGCTTGGATCATTGCAACAGCGACTTCTAGGGCGGTTAACAATAGGAGGGTGACTGAGGTTAGCACTGATACTGATGGTATTAATGGCATTAATACAAGTGTGGCTGTTGAGATAAGTTGGATTAACAGGTGTCCTGCAGTTAGGTTTGCAGTAAGACGCACCCCCAGGGCTAGGGGTCGAATTAATAGGCTAGCTGTTTCGATAATTACTAAAATTGGAACTAGCGGGGTGGGTGTGCCCATGGGTAGTAGGTGTCCGATGGAGGCGGTGGGCTGGTTTCAAAGCCCAACAAGTACTGTAAATAGTCATATTGGTAGGGCCAGGCTTATGTTTATGGATAGTTGTGTGGTGGGGGTAAATGTGTATGGTAATAGCCCTAGCAGGTTGATTGTTAATAGGTATAACAAAATTGTTAATAGAAGCAGTGCTCAGGGGTGTCCTGTCTTACTGATTGGGGATATTAGTTGTTTTGTGGCGGTTTTTATTAGTCATAGTTTTAGTGCCCATGTGCGGCTTGGTATTAGATGTGTTTGTGAGTGAAATAGTGTTGTTGGGGCCAGTAGGGCAAGCAGGATTAATGGGACTCCTATTATCTGTGGGGTTGCGAATTGGTCGAATAGGTTTAACATCATAATCAGGATCAGCATGGGGGCTGGGTGCTTAGGGGTTTTGTAGTTGGTTGGTTGGCTATCTGGTGTTTTAACAGCTTTGGTTTTATTATAAGGAGGGTGATAAACCATACGGTTAACATAATTATAAGTCACGGAGCGGGGTTTAGTTGGGGCACGTCTTTAAGTGGTTATTGTTCCAATCTTTGGCTTAAAAGGCCAATGCTATTATGTAAAGCTTCTTAAAGATTGAAGTATCATGTTAGACCATAATTCGAAGTTGTCTAGGGTGGTGGCTTCTACTACAATGGGCATAAAGCTGTGGTTTGACCCGCAGATTTCTGAGCACTGGCCGTAAAATAGGCCTGGGGAAGCTGTAGTAAATGTTGTCTGGTTTAGTCGCCCAGGGATTGCATCGGTTTTAATGCCTAGTGAGGGGACGGCTCAAGAGTGAAGGACGTCTTCGGCTGAAATTAACATGCGGATCGGGGACTCTACGGGTACAACTATTCGGTGGTCTGTCTCTAGTAGTCGAATGGCCCCTGATCACAGGTCTGTTGTTGGGGTCATATAGGAGTCAAATGTTAGGTTTTCATAGTCTGTGTATTCGTAGCTTCAATATCATTGGTGTCCAAGGGCCTTAATTGTTAGGTGTGGGTTGTTAATCTCATCTATTAGGTACAGGATTCGTAAGGACGGCAGTGCAATTATGATTAGAATGATAGACGGCAGGACTGTTCAGATTATTTCAACTGCTTGGGCATCTATTGTGTTAGTGTGCGTTAGTGTGGTTGTTATTATAAGAGAGATAATATATAGGACGAAGGCGCTGATAAGGAATACGATTATAAGTGCGTGGTCGTGGAAGTGGAGGAGCTCTTCTATGATGGGGGATGCTGCGTCTTGGAATCCTAGTTGGGCAGGTTGTGCCATTGAGTCTCACAGGGGTTAGACTGTAATTTAGCCCTGACAGTGCTATGTAATAATTTACTAGAGGCTCGTGTTTGATAAGAGAGGGGTACGCAGTGGGCGTACGTTTAGCTTGAAACTAAAAGGTGGGGGTTCGAGTCCCTCGTCTCTTGGCAGGTTAAGATTGGACAAAGGCTGGTTCTTCATACGTGTGGTATGGGGGCGGGCAGCCGTGGAGTCACTCTAGGTTGACGTGTGTTAGTTCTGTGTTATTTGGGGTCCGTTTGGCAGAAAATGCCTCTCAGATAATATATATTATTATGATGACGGCAACAAGTGATGTTAGTGATCCAATTGATGAGACAGTGTTCCATAGTGTGTAGGCGTCTGGGTAGTCTGAGTACCGTCGTGGCATTCCAGCAAGACCTAAAAAGTGTTGGGGGAAGAATGTTATGTTTACGCCAATAAATATAACCCCGAATTGGGCTTTTGTTAAAGTGCTATGTAATGAGAAGCCAGTAAATAGTGGAAATCAGTGTACGAATCCGCCTATAATTGCAAATACTGCTCCTATAGATAAGACGTAGTGGAAGTGTGCGACTACGTAGTATGTGTCATGTAATACAATATCCAGGGATGAGTTTGCTAAGACGATCCCGGTTAGTCCGCCCACGGTAAACAGGAAGATAAAGCCAAGAGCCCACAGCAAGGCTGCGTCTCATTTGATTAGTCCGCCATGAAGGGTTGCTAACCAGCTGAATACTTTTACCCCAGTTGGGATTGCAATAATTATTGTGGCAGAGGTAAAGTATGCGCGGGTGTCTACATCCATGCCAACTGTGAATATATGGTGGGCTCAGACGATAAAACCAAGGAATCCGATAGAGACCATGGCCCACACCATGCCCATGTAGCCAAAGGGCTCTTTTTTACCAGCGTAGTATGCTACGATGTGGGAGATCATACCAAATCCGGGTAAAATTAAGATGTAAACTTCTGGGTGCCCAAAAAATCAGAACAGGTGTTGGTATAGCACGGGGTCTCCTCCGCCTGCCGGGTCAAAGAAGGTGGTGTTTAGGTTTCGGTCTGTTAATAGTATTGTGATGCCGGCAGCTAGTACTGGCAGAGACAGTAGAAGAAGTACTGCGGTGATAAGTACAGATCATACGAAGAGGGGGGTGTTGTATTGAGTTATTGCTGGGGCTTTTATATTAATGCAGGTGGTAATAAAGTTAATAGCCCCCAGGATGGAAGAAACCCCTGCTAGGTGCAGGGAAAAAATTGTCAGGTCTACGGATGCTCCTGCATGGGCCAGGTTGGCAGCTAGTGGTGGGTAGACGGTTCAGCCAGTTCCTGCCCCGGCTTCAACTCCGGAAGAGGCCAGTAAAAGGAGTAGTGAGGGGGGCAGGAGTCAAAAGCTTATGTTGTTTATTCGTGGAAAAGCCATGTCTGGGGCCCCAATTATTAGTGGAACCAGCCAGTTTCCGAAGCCCCCGATCATTACGGGTATTACCATGAAGAAGATTATTACAAAAGCATGGGCGGTTACAACCACATTATAGATTTGGTCGTCCCCAAGAAGGGTTCCAGGCTGGCTAAGCTCAGCTCGAATTAGCAAGCTTAGGCCAGTGCCGGCTATTCCGGCCCAGGCGCCAAAAAGTAGATACAGGGTGCCGATGTCTTTGTGGTTTGTCGAAAAAAATCAACGATTGATGGTCACAGGTAGGATGGCCGAGGGCAAGGCGGTGAGCTGTAGTCTCACAGACAGAGGTTTGAGTCCTTTTCGTACCAAGCTCCGTAGCGTAGAACGCAACAAAATGCAAGTTTGGAGACGCACCCAAAAAGGTGCCGGGGCTTCTCCCGTTTTTCTATAACGGGAGAAGGTAGATTGAAGCCCGCTGGATAGGGTGTTTAGTTGTTAACTAAAGTTTTATGGGATCAAAGCCCGTCGGTCTAGGGAGGTCTTAGCTTAATTAAAGTGTCTGAGTTGCATTCAGGAGATGTATATTAGTGTTTTACAGGCCTTCAGGGAATAAGATGTGTTTCTTGTTTGGGGCTTTGAAGGCCCCTGGTTTAAATAGTTAACCTAAGTCCCTGGGGGTGGGGCGGGGTTTATATGTTGTATAGTAGTGGTGTGATTGGTAGAAGGAGGGCTGTTGTAGTAGTTGCCGTGGTTATTAGGTGTGTGTGGTTGTTTTTGAATCGTCATGTGTTTTTTGTTGTGGTTGTGGTGGGCGGGTTTGTTAGTGTAGTGAAATAGGCTAGGCGGGTATAAAAGAATAGGCTTGGTAGGCTTATTAGGGCTAATGTTGTGGCTAGTGGGGTTAGCTGGTGTAGTGTTAGTTCTTTGATAATTAGCAGTTTTGGCATGAACCCTGTTAGGGGGGGAAGGCCCCCTAGTGATATTAGTGTTAGTATTATTATGGTTAAAAGTGTAGAGGAGTTAGACCAGGTGGTAGTAAGGTCTGTGATGTTTTTTGTTGATGCTGTTAATATAGAGGTAAATATTGCTGTGGTTGCGGCTAAATAGATAATTATGGTTAGTGTTGTAAGGCTGTGGCCCATAGTTAGGGCAATTGTTAATCATCCCATATGGGCGATTGAGGAGAAGGCCATGATTTTTCGGAGTTGTGTCTGATTTAGGCCTGACCACCCCCCAATTATTGTGGATAGGAGTCCCAGCACTAGGACCAGGTTTAGTGATAGGTGGTTGTGTATTATATAAAGTAGGGCTAGGGGGGCAAGTTTTTGTCATGTTGATATGATTAGGGCGGTTATTATTGTAGACCCCTGCAGGACCTCTGGGTATCAGAAGTGTGTTGGTGCCAAGCCTAGTTTTATTGCGATGGCTACTGTTAAAATTAGTGCAGTTGAGTTGTGCGTTGGCTGTATAATTGTTCATTGTCCGGTCTGTCAGGTGTTGATCAGGCTGGCCAGGAGGATTAGGGCAGCGGCTGCAGCTTGTGTTAGGAAATATTTTGTGGCGGCTTCTGTTGCTCGTGGGTGGTGTTGTTTAGTAATGTGTGGTAGTATGGCTAGTGTATTGATTTCTAGTCCAAGTCATGCAAGTAGTCAGTGGTGGCTTGATGTGGTGATGATGGTGCCTGTCGCTAGGCTTGAGATTAGGATTGTTTGTGTTATTGGGCTTATTAGTATAGGAAGGGTTGTGTACCAACATTGTCGGGGTATGGGCCCGAAAGCTTTATTAGCTGACTTTACTAGTAGGTAGTATAATTGGAAGTACACGAAGTTTTGGGCTTCGTAGTGCAGGTTCGTAGCCTGTCTTTCTAAGGAAGTGGGAGGGGCGAGTCTCCATATCATACTCTATCAAAGTAGTCCTTAATGTTTCGGGCACACTGCCAAAGTTTGGGTTATGTTAGTGGGGGGGTGCCTGATATTGAAATGGGTGTGGCAATGTATCAGACGCAAAGGGCTAGGGTTAGTGGTAGGAAGTTTTTTCAAAGTAGGTGCATTAGTTGGTCATATCGAAATCGTGGATATGATGCGCGGATTCACAGGAAGCCCAGTGTTAACATGCAGGTTTTAATCATAATATTTATTGAAAATAGTTCTGGGGTGTTGGGGCAGTTTGGGCCTAGGAATAGGATACATGAGAGGGTGTTTATTATTAAGATGTTTGCGTATTCTGCTAGGAAGAATAGTGCGAATGGGCCGGCTGCGTATTCAACATTAAATCCTGAGACAAGCTCTGACTCGCCTTCGGTTAGGTCGAATGGGGCCCGGTTTGTTTCTGCAATTGTTGAGATGTATCATATTATTATTAGTGGTCATACACATGTTGCTAATCACGTGTTTTTTTGTGTTGTTAGCAGGGTTTGTATTGAAAATCCCCCCGTGAATATTATGGTTGATAGTACAATGATTCCTATTGTTACCTCATAAGAGATAGTTTGTGCGACTGCCCGTAGGGCGCCAACGAGGGCGTATTTTGAGTTTGTTGCTCACCCAGATCATAGAATTGAGTATACAGCAAGGCTTGAGATAGCCAGTAGTATTAATAGGCCTAAATTAGCGTCCATGATGGGGTTTGGTATTGGAATGGGGGCTCAAATTGTTAGTGACAGTAGTAGTGCTAGTATTGGTATGGCTAAAAATAGTGTTGGTGTTGATGCCGTTGGTCGGATGGGTTCTTTGGTGAAAAGTTTTAGTCCGTCTGCAATTGGTTGTAGTAGGCCGTAGGGCCCTACAATGTTTGGGCCCTTGCGTAGTTGTATGTAGCCTAGGGTTTTTCGTTCTAATAGGGTTAGGAAGGCAACTGCTAGTAGGATTGGGATGATGAGTGTTAGTGGGTTAACTACTAGGGTTATTGTGGTTTTAATTATTAGGGAGAAGATTTGAGCTTCTGTTGTAAGGGCTTAGGCCTTTTGCATAATTACCTGGCTCTGCCACCCTAAAGCGTGGCCCTGGTCTTAGGCCGCTGGTTTTGATAAATGGGCTCTTTAGTGTGGGTAAGAGCTTGGTATTAGCACGTGGGGGTCCTATTGGTGCTTCTCCCTGGGTCCTTTCGTACTGAAGGGAGAAAAACATAGATAGAAACCGACCTGGATTTCTCCGGTCTGAACTCAGATCACGTAGGACTAGTTAATCGTTGAACAAACGAACCCTTGGTAGTGGCTGCACCACCAGGATGTCCTGATCCAACATCGAGGTCGTAAACCCTCTTGGCGATAGGGGCTCTAAAAGAGGATGGCGCTGTTATCCCTGGGGTAACTTGGTTCGTTGATCTGTGTTACAGGGTCAATTTTATGGTGGTCTCATTGGCTTGTGGGTCTTTGATAGATTTTTGGTCTGTGGTCTTGGAAGTTTTGTTTATTTCCGAAGTCGCCCCAACTAAAAACAAGGCTAAGGGGGGGGGGTAGAGGCCCCGTGGTTATTAGTTTTTGTTTTAAGCTCCACAGGGTCTTTTCGTCTTATGTTTACATCCTAGCTTTTTAACTAGGGGATCAAGTTCATTGATCTGCTTTAGGAGACAGTTGGGCCCTCATTTAGCCGTTCATACTAGTCATTATTTAAGTGACAAGTGATTACGCTACCTTTGCACGGTTAGAATACCGCGGCCGTTTAAAAGATCACTGGGCAGGCAGCACCTTTAATACTTGTGTGGCTAAAGGCTATGTTTTTGGTAAACAGTTGGGGCCCTAAGTGGCTGAGTTCCTTTTGTGGCGTTTAATCTGTCTGTGCTGCACTCCTGTGTTGGGTTAACAGGGGGTTATATTATATGGTTAAAAAGTGTGTTAAATTTTTCCATTTGTGGTCTGTTATTTACTGGTAGTTTATCTATTTCCAGTTTATGGGGGTGCATGTAGAGAGCGGGGCTCTTATTACTAATTTTAACAGTGGTGTCTCTATTGTGGTAGAGTAGCTCAGTTAAGTGGTCTAGGGGTTCTTGGTTTGTTTAGTATCTTTAAGATTGTGTGCTGTGACGCGTTTAGTTTTTGGTGGCTGCTTTAAGGCCAACTGGTGTGTTTTATTTGGTGTTTTCCTCTAGGATTGGTTGTTTTCAATTACAATAAGGCTGTACCCTTATTGTATATAGTATAGGAGTGACAGTGGTAAATATGCTTGTATTTAGGTTCAGGCGTCCTATAGTTGAACTAGAATTCTTTTATTGAGCAACCAGCTATCACCAGGCTCGATAGGCGTGTCACCTCTACCTAGCAGTCTCTCCAGCCTTTTGCCACAGGGACGGGTGTACTCAAAAAGTTGCTGTTAGGTAGCTCGTCTGGGTTCGGGTGAGCAGGTTTTAGTGCGCTTTATCTGTATTTGCTTATTAAACCATGATGCAAAAGGTACAAGGTCAGATCTTTGCTTTGTTGGTGCTTGGGGTTTTTCATAGTTCTTTCATTGTTCCCTTGCGGTACTATATGCTATTGCGTCAAGTGGGTGTTTTCTATCGCCTAAAAATATACTGGTACTGGGTTAAATGGTTTGGTTTATAGTGGGGCTTGAGGTTTTGAACTGTTTGTTGAGCTGTGGAGTTTGGGCTCAAGCGGGTTTTTGTTTAAACGTTTTTCAATTGTAAGTTGAATGCTTTATATAAGTGTAAGCTACCTCTTGATTTAGTGGCCAAGTGCACTTTCCAGTACACTTACCTTGTTACGACTTGCCTCATCTGTTGGTGTTTTGTTTTTTATAAAGTGTGGTTTATTAGTTCTTGAGGAGGGTGACGGGCGGTGTGTACGTGTCCCATGGCAGGCTTCAAACAGGCTTATCTTGCTTGTTTTACTGCTAAATCCACCTTCTGGTGAAGGTTTCATGTCACTTGTGGTGTTTTCTAGTGTAGAAAATGTAGCTCATCTCTGCCCCCTTATATGCTACACCTTGACCTGACGTGTTAAATGTTATCTATCTTACTTACGGCAGTTCTTTCATAAGGTAGGTTTGCGACGGCGGTATATAGGCTGGGTAAAGGCAAAAGGGGGTAAGGTTTGGCGTGGAGTATCGATTATAGGACAAGCTCCTCTAGGTTGGTTTGGGGCACCGTCAAGTCCTTAGAGTTTTAAGTTTTTCACTTGTAATTCTCTGGCGAGTTGCTAGTGTAAGGTGCAAGTTTGGTTTATGGCCAAGCATAATAGGGTATCTAATCCTAGTTTGGGCCTTGGCTTTCGTGAGTCGATGGGGCTTAATTAATTGTGGGAGGGGTGGAGTTGTTTTTGCATTGGTTAGTAT
>NW_026612542.1:0-17440 GCF_029931775.1 Euleptes europaea | reverse complement strand
TGTGTGTGTGTGTGTGTGGGTGGGTATGGGTATGGGTATGGGTGTGGGTATGGGTATGGGTATGGGTGTGGGTATGGGTGTAGGTGTAGGTGTAGGTGTAGGTATAGGTATAGGTATAGGTATAGGTGTCGTGTTTATTCATTGGTTTTTAGTCTAGTAAATAATTATATGTCCTTCGAGCATGAATAATTTACCCCTGGGTGGGCTTGTGGGATCGTGGGCCATCTTGCACCGTAGGTTCAGCAGAGTTGTTAGTTGACAGCCACTGGAAATGAGGTTGTGATATACCACCCTAAAAATAAAAATACCAGCCGCATGACAGCACAGGGATGCTATGAGTATGAGGAGACGTGTAACTAATCCTAGCAACCAAAGGCCTCTTAAAAGGCACGAGTGATACGTCAGCGATTAATGGACTTGACCTCACAGAACCAGAGGCCTTGGAAAGGGCACTGTGTGTTAGTCTACATTTCATGGACTACGAGACTGGGCACCTGGTGTGCGAATACAAGGATTGATGATCTCTCGGGATATGTCCGGTAAAGAATCAATATGTCTTAAATACATGGATTTATTAATCCACGCTTATTTGATGATATGTACTATGTAAAATCAATGATAGGATGTACTGGGACAATATTCATGGGGCAGATAGATGTATGTTGATTATACATAGTATGTATTATGTAAAATTAATAATAATATGTACTGGGACAATATTCATGGGGCAAATAAATGTATGTTGATTATACATAGTATGTAAAGGGGGACCCCCCATAACCCTAGACACTAATGGAGGTCCTGGAGTTTATAAGGTTGTTAAATGGCCATATAGGCTCCACCCCCGTGTGGGGGTGAAGCCTATTTGGGTGGGGTGGTCTCAGAAAATAGTTTAAGTGAAAACACTAGTTTTGGGGACTAGAGTTAAGAGTTGAGTCTTTTTTTTGATATACTGCGGGCGGAGGCCTTGGAGTTTATAAGGTTGTTAAGTGGCCATATAGGCTCCACCCCCGTGTGGGGGTGAAGCCTATTTGGGTGGGGTGGTCTCAGAAAATAGTTTAAGTGAAAACACTAGTTTTGGGGACTAGAGTTAAGAGTTGAGTCTTTTTTTGATATACTGCGGGCGGAGGCCTTGGAGTTTATAAGGTTGTTAAGTGGCCATATAGGCTCCACCCCCGTGTGGGGGTGAAGCCTATTTGGGTGGGGTGGTCTTAGAAAATAGTTTAAGTGAAAACACTAGTTTTGGGGACTAGAGTTAAGAGTTGAGTCTTTTTTTTGATATACTGCGGGCGGAGGCCTTGGAGTTTATAAGGTTGTTAAGTGGCCATATAGGCTCCACCCCCGTGTGGGGGTGAAGCCTATTTGGGTGGGGTGGTCTTAGAAAATAGTTTAAGTGAAAACACTAGTTTTGGGGACTAGAGTTAAGAGTTGAGTCTTTTTTTTGATATACTGCGGGCGGAGGCCTTGGAGTTTATAAGGTTGTTAAGTGGCCATATAGGCTCCACCCCCGTGTGGGGGTGAAGCCTATTTGGGTGGGGTGGTCTCAGAAAATAGTTTAAGTGAAAACACTAGTTTTGGGGACTAGAGTTAAGAGTTGAGTCTTTTTTGTATGTGGGGGTGTGAGTAGTGCCCCAGGGTTGTAATGCGTTCCAATCTTTGACTTACAAGGTCAGTGCTTTAAGTGTGGTTTAAGCTACAAGGGCTGGTGGGGTTATCAGTTTATTAGTTTATTCTCTAGTTTATTGATTGTGGGGCTTAATAGTAGGATTGTTGTGAAGTATAGGACGGAAGCTAGTTGTCCGATTATGATAAATGGGTCTTCGACTGGTTGTCCTCCGATTCAGGTTAGGATAGCGATAGTGGCGATTATGGTTCAAAATGTTAGTTGTGATAGTGGTCGGAATGTGCTTGTTCGTTGTTTTGAGTTGTGTGTAAGTGGGATTAGCAGTAGGATTATAATGGATATTATTAGGGCAAGTACTCCTCCAAGTTTGTTTGGGATGGAACGTAGGATGGCGTAGGCGAATAGGAAGTACCATTCTGGTTTGATGTGTGGTGGGGTTATTAGGGGGTTTGCTGGGGTAAAGTTTTCTGGGTCCCCAAGCAGTTGTGGGGAGAAAAGGGATAGGTACAGTAGTGTTATTATTATAAGGGCTGCCCCTAGCAGGTCTTTAGTTGAAAAGTATGGGTGGAACGGAATTTTATCTGAGTTTGAGTTTACCCCTGTTGGGTTGTTTGATCCCGTTTCGTGTAGGAATAGTATGTGTAGGATTGCAGTGGCTGAGATGATGAATGGCAGTAGGAAGTGGAAAGTGAAAAATCGTGTTAGTGTTGCGTTATCTACGGCGAACCCGCCTCAAATTCACTCTACTAGGGTGTTTCCTATATATGGAACTGCTGATAGTAGGTTTGTGATTACGGTAGCCCCTCAGAATGATATCTGTCCCCATGGCAGGACATAGCCCACGAACGCGGTTGCTATTACTAGGAATAGTAGGGCCACGCCGATGTTTCAGGTCTCTTTGTATAAGTATGAGCCGTAGTATAGGCCTCGCCCGATGTGTATATAAAGGCAGATAAAAAATATGGAGGCGCCGTTGGCGTGGATGTTTCGGATTAGTCAGCCGTGTTGTACGTCACGACAGATGTGGGCGATTGATGAGAATGCTGTGGAGGTGTCTGCGGTGTAGTGCATGGCCAAGAATAGGCCGGTGGAGATTTGGATTAGTAGGCACAGCCCTAACAAGGACCCAAAGTTTCATCAAGCGGAGATGTTTGATGGTGTGGGGAGGTCAATAAATGAGTTGTTTATTATTTTGATTATTGGGTGTGTTTTTCGGATTGGGGTCATTATTGGTTTTTATAGTTGAATAACAACGGTGGTTTTTCGTATCACAGGTTTTGGCATGGCCAAATGAAAATTATGTCGTACTTTGTTTTTTTTACTGTGTTGTGTATGGTGTTGGGGTTTATTGGTGTAGCGTCAAATCCTTCTCCTGTTTTTGGGGCGATGGGACTTGTAGTGTCTGCGTTGGGTGGTAGTGTGGTGTTAGTTATTTTTGGTGGGTCCTTTATTGCATTGGTGTTATTTTTAATTTATTTAGGTGGGATATTGGTAGTCTTTGCTTATTCTGTGGCACTTTCAGCAGACCAATATCCTGAGGTGTGGTTGGATTACTCTGTTTTGTATTATGTGTTTGGGTATTTTATATTAGTTTTGTTTTTAGTTTGGTACTTTGGAGGGTTGTCTATTGATGGGTGTGGGGCGTCTGGTGGGGACGATTTTGGTTTTGAGGGTACTCGGACTGATTTTAGTGGTGTTGCATTGATATATTCTTTGGGCGGGCCGTTATTATTGTTGTGTGGGGGGAGTTTAATGGTGGCCCTGTTTGTTGTCCTTGAGTTAACTCGAGGGTCGAGTTTTGGGGGGCTACGTGCGGTTTAGTAGTATGTGGTAATTGCGGCGGCTAGAGTGGCAATAAGTATGACTAGGTATGTTTTGATGTGTCCGGTGTGTGATTTGGACAGTTTTTTAGCTAGGGCGGTGTTAATTAATATGGCTGTTTTTGGGGCGATGGCCTCATATCAGATAAGGTCATTTAAGTGCATAGCGGTGTTTTGTCCGAATTGTATGTTGTATTTTGGTTGGGCTCGGTGTGCAAGGGTGTTAAAGAACCCCAGTTGTGTTGAGGATGTACTTGGTGTACTTTGTTTTGGTTTTAATAGGTTGGATGTTTGTATGGTGATATCTATAGCACATAGCAGGCCTACTAGCGTGATAATTGTGGCGGCTAGTTTTGTAATTGGGCCCATTGTTATTGTTTGGGGTGGGGTTGGTAGTATTGTTGTGGCCACAAATAGGCCAGATATAATACTTCCTATGGCGAGTCGTACTAGGGGTCGAGTCTGGCTTGGGTTTGTTTCTGCTGGGGTTGTAGTTGTGTTGTATCGAGGCTTATTTGTTTGGACATAAAAGGTTAGGCGTAGGCTGTAGGCGGCTGTAAGGGCGGTAGCAATAATAGTGGTTGATAGGGCTCAGGCGTTTAAGTGTGATGTGTTTATTGTTTCAATGATTACGTCTTTAGTGTAAAATCCAGCTAGGAAGGGGGCCCCTGTTAGGGCTAGGTTGCCGATAGTTATACAGGTTGTGGTTAGCGGTATTGTTTTTTGGGTGCTTCCTATTTTTCGGATGTCTTGTTCGTCCCCGAGATTATGAATTACTGAACCTGCGCATAGGAATAGTATGGCCTTGAAAAAGGCGTGTGTGGTGATGTGTAGGTATGTTAACTGTGGCTGGTTTAGTCCTAGTGTTAGTATTATTAGGCCGAGCTGGCTTGAGGTGGAGAAGGCAATGATCTTTTTGATATCGTTTTGTGTGAGGGCACAGAGTGCTGCAAAGGTTGTAGTTATTGCTCCTAGGCATAGGCAGAGGGTAGTTGTGGCCTGGCTGTTTTGTATTATTGGGAATAGCCGGGCCAGTAGAAAAATTCCGGCAACGACTATTGTGCTAGAGTGAAGTAGTGCTGATACTGGGGTTGGGCCTTCTATGGCTGCTGGCAGCCATGGGTGTAGCCCAAATTGGGCGGATTTTCCCATGGCTGCTAAGACTAGGCCTAGTAGTGGCAGGGTGGGGGGGGTCGTATGTGAGAATGTTTGTTGTACGTCCCATGTGTTGTAGTGTATTGCGAATCAAGCTAAAGACAGGATTAGTCCAATGTCTCCGATTCGGTTGTATATAACAGCTTGTAGGGCGGATGTGTTTGCATTGGTGCGCCCGTGCCACCACCCGATTAGTAAGAAGGATATGATGCCTACCCCTTCCCAGCCAACAAATAGTTGTAATAGGCTGTTTGCTGTTGTTATGGTTATTATGGCTAGGAGGAATAGTATTAAGTATTTTATAAATTTGTTTTTGTTCGGGTCTAGTTTTATATATCAATCTGAGAACTCCAGGATGGCCCAGGTGATAAATAGGGCTGTTGTTATAAACGTGGTAGAGTAAATATCAAATAGGAAGCTGATATTAATGTTGAAGGACGTTTGTAGTCAGGTAGCGTTGGTTATAGTTGTTTGTATTCCGTAGTTGATAAAAATATTGGTTGGAATTAGGCTTGTCAGGCAGGCAAGTTTAGTAGTTTGTGTGAAGTAGCCCGAGGCTTGTGTAATAAACATAGAGGTAATAATAGGGGCAATAAGGACTAGCAGGGTTGAAATTATGGTTGAGTAGAATAGTATGGAGGTCATGTACTTTCACTTGGAGTTGCACCAAGTAGTGTTAATGCCTAAGATTAAAGGAAGGTCTAATATCCTTTGAAAGTCTTGGGTTATAATGTGGAGTGGTCCGGAGAATTTAACTTCGGTAATTTGAATTAGCAGTTCCAATTTGTGTCGTCCCTCTCGGTATGCAAGGGGCGGGGTGCCCCTGTTGTTAAGTCCACAGCTTAGTGTTTTGATCAAACTATGCCTACTTCTGGGTGCTACAGGATTAGTTTTGGGTTTATAATTAATAGTGCCATAGGGATGAGGTGAAGGGCTATTAATAGGTGTTCTCGGGTGTTTGAGGGTGGGTGGGAGGTATTTGTTGGTGTTTTGTTTCGTTGCGTTATAATGAAGACATATAGGGAGTATAGGGCGGTTAATAGCGTCGTTAGGCCTGTTAAGATGATTGTTATGGTGGCTCAGTTTATAGCAGAAGTAATGATTATTAATTCCCCCATCAGGTTGATTGTAGGGGGTAGGGCCATGTTGGCTAAGTTTGCCATAAGTCATCATGTGGCTATAAGTGGGAGGGTGAGTTGAAGGCCCCGTGTTATTAATAAAGTTCGAGTGTGGGTTCGTTCATAGTTTGTGTTGGCTAGGCAAAATAGTATAGAAGAGGCTAATCCGTGGGCGACCATTAGAATTATTGTTCCTGAGATACTTCATGGGGTCTGAATTAGGGCTCCTGCAGTTACAAGGCCTATGTGGCTTACTGAGGAGTAGGCAATGATGGATTTTAAGTCTGTTTGACGTAGGCAAATGAGGCTGGTTATAATTATTCCCCAGAGGGCTAGAATAATGAGGGGGTAGCACATAGTTTGTGTTGTTGGGTTTAGGATTGGGGTGATTCGGATGATGCCGTATCCTCCCAGTTTAAGAAGTACGGCGGCCAGGATTATTGATCCAGCGATTGGGGCCTCAACGTGTGCTTTTGGTAGTCATAAGTGCATGGAGTATAGGGGTATTTTTACTATAAATGCTAGAAGACATGATAGTCATACTAGTGAGTTGGTTCATGTTATTAGTATTTCTGGGTGCTTTATTGACATTATTAGTGGTGTTGTGTGGTAGTTGTGGGTGTATGAATATAAAATTATTACTAATAGTGGGAGTGAGCCGGATAGTGTATAGAACAGGAAATAAGTGCCTGCGGCGAGTCGCTCTGTTTGGCTGCCCCAACGCGTGATAAGGATTAGTGTTGGGATTAGTGTTGCTTCAAATAACAGGTAGAATAGTATTAAGTTGTTTGAGGCGAATGTTAGAATTAGGGTGGTTTGTAGCAGAGCACAGGTTGATAAGAACAGGCGTTGTCGGGACTGAGGCTCTTTGGCCATGTGGCTTTGGCTTGCTACTACTATAAGTGGGAGCAATCAGGATGAAAGAATAGTCAGGGGGGTTGAGAATTGGTCGAGTGTTATCCATGTGTTGACATGTCAGATTTTTGTTAGTGTGGGGGCGTTTAATTGTCCTATTAATAGGAGTGTTGTTGTTATAGATAGGGCCGTATAAATGTGGAAGGTGTATTTAGTTGGGGCTAAAAGGGCGGTTGGGACTAGTATTACTGTTGCTATGGTTAGTTTTAGCATTTTAATAGGCTTATGGTTTTTAGGTGGTCTGTTGCGTGAGTGCGGGAGGATGCAGCTAATAGGGCCAGTCCTGCTCCTGCCTCACATGCGGACATGGTCAAGAGGGTAATTGGAAGGGTGGCAGTGGTTGACAGGTGTTGGGTTAAGGAGATAGCACTAAGTCCAATAAATAGGCTTAAAAGCAGGCCCTCGATGCATAGAAGGGCAGATACAAGATGTTTACGGTGGAGTGCTAGTCCTATAAGGCTTAGGGTAAAGATGGCTAGTATCAGTAGGTGTTGAGGTAGCATAGTTAGTGGCCCCATTATTTTGGGATGTACTAAGTCGAAATTAGTGATCTTGCTTTAGATTAGCCTCTATATTCTGCTCATTCTAGTCCTCCTTGGGATCACTCATAGACTAGGCCCAGGGCTAGTAGGGTGATAATTGTTGTAGTTCATATAAGGGTTGAATTGGGGGAGGGTAAGTTAATAGCTCACGGGGTTGGTAGGAGTAGGGCGATTTCTAGGTCAAAAAGTAGGAATAAGATAGCGACTAGAAAAAATCGCAATGAGAAAGGTAGTCGTGCTGAACCGACTGGGTCAAAGCCGCATTCGTATGGGGACAATTTTTCTGTGTCAGGGGTGGCTTGTGGTAGTCAAAAGCTAATGATGATTAGGGCGGCGGTTAGTGCGGTGGATATTAGAGTTACTATTATAATGTTTATTACTTCCTCTTAGGGTTAATTATGAGCTAAGGCTTTGTGAGTGGAAGTCACCTGTACTTTTAAATACTAAGGAAGTTATGAACCTCATCAATAGATTGAGATGTAAAGGAAGAGTCAAACAACGTCTACAAAGTGTCAGTATCATGCGGCCGCTTCGAATCCAAAGTGGTGGTCAGTGGTGAAGTGGAATTTTATTTGGCGTAGCAGGCAGACTACTAGGAAGCTAGTCCCAATGATTACATGTAGTCCGTGGAAGCCAGTGGCCACAAAAAAGGTGGTGCCATAGGCTCCGTCTGCTACTGTGAAAGAGGCCTCCAGATATTCTATAGCCTGTAGTAGTGTAAAGTAGGCCCCCAGTATGATTGTAAGCACTAGGGCCTGTATGGCCTCTTTTCGTTCTCCTCCTATGATTGAATGGTGGGCTCAGGTTACTGTAACACCTGATGCCAGTAGTACTGCGGTATTAAGTAGGGGAACTTCAAACGGGTTTAGGGGAGTAATTCCGCTTGGGGGTCAACAACCTCCAAGCTCTGGTGTAGGTGCAAGGCTTGAGTGATAGAATGCTCAAAAGAACCCGATGAAAAAGAAAACCTCTGAGGCAATGAATAAAATTATGCCATAACGAAGTCCCTGTTGAACTTGGTGGGTGTGGTGGCCTTGGTAGGTTCCTTCCCGAACAACATCTCGTCATCATTGCAGTATTGTTAATAGTATAGTGGTAAGGCCGATGGTTATTAATGTATTTGAGCCAAAGTGGAACCATATTGCGAGCCCAGAGGTTATTAATAAGGCTGCAATGGCCCCTGTTAGGGGCCATGGGCTTTGGTCTACTATGTGGAAGCTGTGGGCTTGGTGGGTCATTAAACGTTTTCTTGTAGGTAGAGACTTAATAATAGTACGAATACATATGCTTGGATCATTGCAACAGCGACTTCTAGGGCGGTTAACAATAGGAGGGTGACTGAGGTTAGCACTGATACTGATGGTATTAATGGCATTAATACAAGTGTGGCTGTTGAGATAAGTTGGATTAACAGGTGTCCTGCAGTTAGGTTTGCAGTAAGACGCACCCCCAGGGCTAGGGGTCGAATTAATAGGCTAGCTGTTTCGATAATTACTAAAATTGGAACTAGCGGGGTGGGTGTGCCCATGGGTAGTAGGTGTCCGATGGAGGCGGTGGGCTGGTTTCAAAGCCCAACAAGTACTGTAAATAGTCATATTGGTAGGGCCAGGCTTATGTTTATGGATAGTTGTGTGGTGGGGGTAAATGTGTATGGTAATAGCCCTAGCAGGTTGATTGTTAATAGGTATAACAAAATTGTTAATAGAAGCAGTGCTCAGGGGTGTCCTGTCTTACTGATTGGGGATATTAGTTGTTTTGTGGCGGTTTTTATTAGTCATAGTTTTAGTGCCCATGTGCGGCTTGGTATTAGATGTGTTTGTGAGTGAAATAGTGTTGTTGGGGCCAGTAGGGCAAGCAGGATTAATGGGACTCCTATTATCTGTGGGGTTGCGAATTGGTCGAATAGGTTTAACATCATAATCAGGATCAGCATGGGGGCTGGGTGCTTAGGGGTTTTGTAGTTGGTTGGTTGGCTATCTGGTGTTTTAACAGCTTTGGTTTTATTATAAGGAGGGTGATAAACCATACGGTTAACATAATTATAAGTCACGGAGCGGGGTTTAGTTGGGGCACGTCTTTAAGTGGTTATTGTTCCAATCTTTGGCTTAAAAGGCCAATGCTATTATGTAAAGCTTCTTAAAGATTGAAGTATCATGTTAGACCATAATTCGAAGTTGTCTAGGGTGGTGGCTTCTACTACAATGGGCATAAAGCTGTGGTTTGACCCGCAGATTTCTGAGCACTGGCCGTAAAATAGGCCTGGGGAAGCTGTAGTAAATGTTGTCTGGTTTAGTCGCCCAGGGATTGCATCGGTTTTAATGCCTAGTGAGGGGACGGCTCAAGAGTGAAGGACGTCTTCGGCTGAAATTAACATGCGGATCGGGGACTCTACGGGTACAACTATTCGGTGGTCTGTCTCTAGTAGTCGAATGGCCCCTGATCACAGGTCTGTTGTTGGGGTCATATAGGAGTCAAATGTTAGGTTTTCATAGTCTGTGTATTCGTAGCTTCAATATCATTGGTGTCCAAGGGCCTTAATTGTTAGGTGTGGGTTGTTAATCTCATCTATTAGGTACAGGATTCGTAAGGACGGCAGTGCAATTATGATTAGAATGATAGACGGCAGGACTGTTCAGATTATTTCAACTGCTTGGGCATCTATTGTGTTAGTGTGCGTTAGTGTGGTTGTTATTATAAGAGAGATAATATATAGGACGAAGGCGCTGATAAGGAATACGATTATAAGTGCGTGGTCGTGGAAGTGGAGGAGCTCTTCTATGATGGGGGATGCTGCGTCTTGGAATCCTAGTTGGGCAGGTTGTGCCATTGAGTCTCACAGGGGTTAGACTGTAATTTAGCCCTGACAGTGCTATGTAATAATTTACTAGAGGCTCGTGTTTGATAAGAGAGGGGTACGCAGTGGGCGTACGTTTAGCTTGAAACTAAAAGGTGGGGGTTCGAGTCCCTCGTCTCTTGGCAGGTTAAGATTGGACAAAGGCTGGTTCTTCATACGTGTGGTATGGGGGCGGGCAGCCGTGGAGTCACTCTAGGTTGACGTGTGTTAGTTCTGTGTTATTTGGGGTCCGTTTGGCAGAAAATGCCTCTCAGATAATATATATTATTATGATGACGGCAACAAGTGATGTTAGTGATCCAATTGATGAGACAGTGTTCCATAGTGTGTAGGCGTCTGGGTAGTCTGAGTACCGTCGTGGCATTCCAGCAAGACCTAAAAAGTGTTGGGGGAAGAATGTTATGTTTACGCCAATAAATATAACCCCGAATTGGGCTTTTGTTAAAGTGCTATGTAATGAGAAGCCAGTAAATAGTGGAAATCAGTGTACGAATCCGCCTATAATTGCAAATACTGCTCCTATAGATAAGACGTAGTGGAAGTGTGCGACTACGTAGTATGTGTCATGTAATACAATATCCAGGGATGAGTTTGCTAAGACGATCCCGGTTAGTCCGCCCACGGTAAACAGGAAGATAAAGCCAAGAGCCCACAGCAAGGCTGCGTCTCATTTGATTAGTCCGCCATGAAGGGTTGCTAACCAGCTGAATACTTTTACCCCAGTTGGGATTGCAATAATTATTGTGGCAGAGGTAAAGTATGCGCGGGTGTCTACATCCATGCCAACTGTGAATATATGGTGGGCTCAGACGATAAAACCAAGGAATCCGATAGAGACCATGGCCCACACCATGCCCATGTAGCCAAAGGGCTCTTTTTTACCAGCGTAGTATGCTACGATGTGGGAGATCATACCAAATCCGGGTAAAATTAAGATGTAAACTTCTGGGTGCCCAAAAAATCAGAACAGGTGTTGGTATAGCACGGGGTCTCCTCCGCCTGCCGGGTCAAAGAAGGTGGTGTTTAGGTTTCGGTCTGTTAATAGTATTGTGATGCCGGCAGCTAGTACTGGCAGAGACAGTAGAAGAAGTACTGCGGTGATAAGTACAGATCATACGAAGAGGGGGGTGTTGTATTGAGTTATTGCTGGGGCTTTTATATTAATGCAGGTGGTAATAAAGTTAATAGCCCCCAGGATGGAAGAAACCCCTGCTAGGTGCAGGGAAAAAATTGTCAGGTCTACGGATGCTCCTGCATGGGCCAGGTTGGCAGCTAGTGGTGGGTAGACGGTTCAGCCAGTTCCTGCCCCGGCTTCAACTCCGGAAGAGGCCAGTAAAAGGAGTAGTGAGGGGGGCAGGAGTCAAAAGCTTATGTTGTTTATTCGTGGAAAAGCCATGTCTGGGGCCCCAATTATTAGTGGAACCAGCCAGTTTCCGAAGCCCCCGATCATTACGGGTATTACCATGAAGAAGATTATTACAAAAGCATGGGCGGTTACAACCACATTATAGATTTGGTCGTCCCCAAGAAGGGTTCCAGGCTGGCTAAGCTCAGCTCGAATTAGCAAGCTTAGGCCAGTGCCGGCTATTCCGGCCCAGGCGCCAAAAAGTAGATACAGGGTGCCGATGTCTTTGTGGTTTGTCGAAAAAAATCAACGATTGATGGTCACAGGTAGGATGGCCGAGGGCAAGGCGGTGAGCTGTAGTCTCACAGACAGAGGTTTGAGTCCTTTTCGTACCAAGCTCCGTAGCGTAGAACGCAACAAAATGCAAGTTTGGAGACGCACCCAAAAAGGTGCCGGGGCTTCTCCCGTTTTTCTATAACGGGAGAAGGTAGATTGAAGCCCGCTGGATAGGGTGTTTAGTTGTTAACTAAAGTTTTATGGGATCAAAGCCCGTCGGTCTAGGGAGGTCTTAGCTTAATTAAAGTGTCTGAGTTGCATTCAGGAGATGTATATTAGTGTTTTACAGGCCTTCAGGGAATAAGATGTGTTTCTTGTTTGGGGCTTTGAAGGCCCCTGGTTTAAATAGTTAACCTAAGTCCCTGGGGGTGGGGCGGGGTTTATATGTTGTATAGTAGTGGTGTGATTGGTAGAAGGAGGGCTGTTGTAGTAGTTGCCGTGGTTATTAGGTGTGTGTGGTTGTTTTTGAATCGTCATGTGTTTTTTGTTGTGGTTGTGGTGGGCGGGTTTGTTAGTGTAGTGAAATAGGCTAGGCGGGTATAAAAGAATAGGCTTGGTAGGCTTATTAGGGCTAATGTTGTGGCTAGTGGGGTTAGCTGGTGTAGTGTTAGTTCTTTGATAATTAGCAGTTTTGGCATGAACCCTGTTAGGGGGGGAAGGCCCCCTAGTGATATTAGTGTTAGTATTATTATGGTTAAAAGTGTAGAGGAGTTAGACCAGGTGGTAGTAAGGTCTGTGATGTTTTTTGTTGATGCTGTTAATATAGAGGTAAATATTGCTGTGGTTGCGGCTAAATAGATAATTATGGTTAGTGTTGTAAGGCTGTGGCCCATAGTTAGGGCAATTGTTAATCATCCCATATGGGCGATTGAGGAGAAGGCCATGATTTTTCGGAGTTGTGTCTGATTTAGGCCTGACCACCCCCCAATTATTGTGGATAGGAGTCCCAGCACTAGGACCAGGTTTAGTGATAGGTGGTTGTGTATTATATAAAGTAGGGCTAGGGGGGCAAGTTTTTGTCATGTTGATATGATTAGGGCGGTTATTATTGTAGACCCCTGCAGGACCTCTGGGTATCAGAAGTGTGTTGGTGCCAAGCCTAGTTTTATTGCGATGGCTACTGTTAAAATTAGTGCAGTTGAGTTGTGCGTTGGCTGTATAATTGTTCATTGTCCGGTCTGTCAGGTGTTGATCAGGCTGGCCAGGAGGATTAGGGCAGCGGCTGCAGCTTGTGTTAGGAAATATTTTGTGGCGGCTTCTGTTGCTCGTGGGTGGTGTTGTTTAGTAATGTGTGGTAGTATGGCTAGTGTATTGATTTCTAGTCCAAGTCATGCAAGTAGTCAGTGGTGGCTTGATGTGGTGATGATGGTGCCTGTCGCTAGGCTTGAGATTAGGATTGTTTGTGTTATTGGGCTTATTAGTATAGGAAGGGTTGTGTACCAACATTGTCGGGGTATGGGCCCGAAAGCTTTATTAGCTGACTTTACTAGTAGGTAGTATAATTGGAAGTACACGAAGTTTTGGGCTTCGTAGTGCAGGTTCGTAGCCTGTCTTTCTAAGGAAGTGGGAGGGGCGAGTCTCCATATCATACTCTATCAAAGTAGTCCTTAATGTTTCGGGCACACTGCCAAAGTTTGGGTTATGTTAGTGGGGGGGTGCCTGATATTGAAATGGGTGTGGCAATGTATCAGACGCAAAGGGCTAGGGTTAGTGGTAGGAAGTTTTTTCAAAGTAGGTGCATTAGTTGGTCATATCGAAATCGTGGATATGATGCGCGGATTCACAGGAAGCCCAGTGTTAACATGCAGGTTTTAATCATAATATTTATTGAAAATAGTTCTGGGGTGTTGGGGCAGTTTGGGCCTAGGAATAGGATACATGAGAGGGTGTTTATTATTAAGATGTTTGCGTATTCTGCTAGGAAGAATAGTGCGAATGGGCCGGCTGCGTATTCAACATTAAATCCTGAGACAAGCTCTGACTCGCCTTCGGTTAGGTCGAATGGGGCCCGGTTTGTTTCTGCAATTGTTGAGATGTATCATATTATTATTAGTGGTCATACACATGTTGCTAATCACGTGTTTTTTTGTGTTGTTAGCAGGGTTTGTATTGAAAATCCCCCCGTGAATATTATGGTTGATAGTACAATGATTCCTATTGTTACCTCATAAGAGATAGTTTGTGCGACTGCCCGTAGGGCGCCAACGAGGGCGTATTTTGAGTTTGTTGCTCACCCAGATCATAGAATTGAGTATACAGCAAGGCTTGAGATAGCCAGTAGTATTAATAGGCCTAAATTAGCGTCCATGATGGGGTTTGGTATTGGAATGGGGGCTCAAATTGTTAGTGACAGTAGTAGTGCTAGTATTGGTATGGCTAAAAATAGTGTTGGTGTTGATGCCGTTGGTCGGATGGGTTCTTTGGTGAAAAGTTTTAGTCCGTCTGCAATTGGTTGTAGTAGGCCGTAGGGCCCTACAATGTTTGGGCCCTTGCGTAGTTGTATGTAGCCTAGGGTTTTTCGTTCTAATAGGGTTAGGAAGGCAACTGCTAGTAGGATTGGGATGATGAGTGTTAGTGGGTTAACTACTAGGGTTATTGTGGTTTTAATTATTAGGGAGAAGATTTGAGCTTCTGTTGTAAGGGCTTAGGCCTTTTGCATAATTACCTGGCTCTGCCACCCTAAAGCGTGGCCCTGGTCTTAGGCCGCTGGTTTTGATAAATGGGCTCTTTAGTGTGGGTAAGAGCTTGGTATTAGCACGTGGGGGTCCTATTGGTGCTTCTCCCTGGGTCCTTTCGTACTGAAGGGAGAAAAACATAGATAGAAACCGACCTGGATTTCTCCGGTCTGAACTCAGATCACGTAGGACTAGTTAATCGTTGAACAAACGAACCCTTGGTAGTGGCTGCACCACCAGGATGTCCTGATCCAACATCGAGGTCGTAAACCCTCTTGGCGATAGGGGCTCTAAAAGAGGATGGCGCTGTTATCCCTGGGGTAACTTGGTTCGTTGATCTGTGTTACAGGGTCAATTTTATGGTGGTCTCATTGGCTTGTGGGTCTTTGATAGATTTTTGGTCTGTGGTCTTGGAAGTTTTGTTTATTTCCGAAGTCGCCCCAACTAAAAACAAGGCTAAGGGGGGGGGGTAGAGGCCCCGTGGTTATTAGTTTTTGTTTTAAGCTCCACAGGGTCTTTTCGTCTTATGTTTACATCCTAGCTTTTTAACTAGGGGATCAAGTTCATTGATCTGCTTTAGGAGACAGTTGGGCCCTCATTTAGCCGTTCATACTAGTCATTATTTAAGTGACAAGTGATTACGCTACCTTTGCACGGTTAGAATACCGCGGCCGTTTAAAAGATCACTGGGCAGGCAGCACCTTTAATACTTGTGTGGCTAAAGGCTATGTTTTTGGTAAACAGTTGGGGCCCTAAGTGGCTGAGTTCCTTTTGTGGCGTTTAATCTGTCTGTGCTGCACTCCTGTGTTGGGTTAACAGGGGGTTATATTATATGGTTAAAAAGTGTGTTAAATTTTTCCATTTGTGGTCTGTTATTTACTGGTAGTTTATCTATTTCCAGTTTATGGGGGTGCATGTAGAGAGCGGGGCTCTTATTACTAATTTTAACAGTGGTGTCTCTATTGTGGTAGAGTAGCTCAGTTAAGTGGTCTAGGGGTTCTTGGTTTGTTTAGTATCTTTAAGATTGTGTGCTGTGACGCGTTTAGTTTTTGGTGGCTGCTTTAAGGCCAACTGGTGTGTTTTATTTGGTGTTTTCCTCTAGGATTGGTTGTTTTCAATTACAATAAGGCTGTACCCTTATTGTATATAGTATAGGAGTGACAGTGGTAAATATGCTTGTATTTAGGTTCAGGCGTCCTATAGTTGAACTAGAATTCTTTTATTGAGCAACCAGCTATCACCAGGCTCGATAGGCGTGTCACCTCTACCTAGCAGTCTCTCCAGCCTTTTGCCACAGGGACGGGTGTACTCAAAAAGTTGCTGTTAGGTAGCTCGTCTGGGTTCGGGTGAGCAGGTTTTAGTGCGCTTTATCTGTATTTGCTTATTAAACCATGATGCAAAAGGTACAAGGTCAGATCTTTGCTTTGTTGGTGCTTGGGGTTTTTCATAGTTCTTTCATTGTTCCCTTGCGGTACTATATGCTATTGCGTCAAGTGGGTGTTTTCTATCGCCTAAAAATATACTGGTACTGGGTTAAATGGTTTGGTTTATAGTGGGGCTTGAGGTTTTGAACTGTTTGTTGAGCTGTGGAGTTTGGGCTCAAGCGGGTTTTTGTTTAAACGTTTTTCAATTGTAAGTTGAATGCTTTATATAAGTGTAAGCTACCTCTTGATTTAGTGGCCAAGTGCACTTTCCAGTACACTTACCTTGTTACGACTTGCCTCATCTGTTGGTGTTTTGTTTTTTATAAAGTGTGGTTTATTAGTTCTTGAGGAGGGTGACGGGCGGTGTGTACGTGTCCCATGGCAGGCTTCAAACAGGCTTATCTTGCTTGTTTTACTGCTAAATCCACCTTCTGGTGAAGGTTTCATGTCACTTGTGGTGTTTTCTAGTGTAGAAAATGTAGCTCATCTCTGCCCCCTTATATGCTACACCTTGACCTGACGTGTTAAATGTTATCTATCTTACTTACGGCAGTTCTTTCATAAGGTAGGTTTGCGACGGCGGTATATAGGCTGGGTAAAGGCAAAAGGGGGTAAGGTTTGGCGTGGAGTATCGATTATAGGACAAGCTCCTCTAGGTTGGTTTGGGGCACCGTCAAGTCCTTAGAGTTTTAAGTTTTTCACTTGTAATTCTCTGGCGAGTTGCTAGTGTAAGGTGCAAGTTTGGTTTATGGCCAAGCATAATAGGGTATCTAATCCTAGTTTGGGCCTTGGCTTTCGTGAGTCGATGGGGCTTAATTAATTGTGGGAGGGGTGGAGTTGTTTTTGCATTGGTTAGTATTTTACAACGTAGGTGCAGCTCAGCCTTCTTTTATTAAGTTTTAGGGGTCTAGTCACTTTTTACGCCGAGTATTATTATTTTGGGGCTTTCGTATAACCGCGGTGGCTGGCACGAAATTTACCGCCCCGTCTGGTTTAACTGTGGCTAAGTCAAGCTTTATGGCTTATACATTAATGTTTATCACTGCTGGGCCCCGTGTGGGTGTGGCGGTGCTAGGTGTCTGGGGCTAAATAGTGTGGTGTGCCTGATACCTGCTCCTGGCCTAGTGGGTAGGCACTGTGTGGGGGTTTGCACAGGGGTGTGGAGGCTTGCATGTGTAATTCGAGTTAAAAATAATAATAAGTTTAGGACCAAAACGGTGTGTTTCCGGGAAATTACTAGGATCCATAACGGCAACTTCAGGGCCGTGCTTTAGTATTATTTAAGCTACAGTAACGGAGTTGCCGTTGTGTGGTTTAGTGTGTGTAATATATATATATATATATATATATATATATATACATTTTGGGGTTTTATTTTGTGTGTGGGGAGCTGCGATTTTTGTTCTTGTGGTATTATGGCAAGTCTTGGATCGCAACTAAGAAAAAATTTTTGCAATTAAATCTCGTTTTAGGGGTTTGGCGAGAAGCACTTTAATTGCAGGGAAAAATTCTTAGTGGGGGGTAAGGGGGGTTTGCCGGAGGTAGCCGTGTGAGTATGGGCGTGTTCGGGGCGTGGGTGTGTGTGGGTGTATGTGGGTGTATGGGGGGCGTGTGTGTGTGTGTGTGTGTGTG